>NC_141781.1:600674-901011 GCF_054643075.1 Acanthaster planci | reverse complement strand
ATTTAAGGCCGTGCATATCCCCGGAGTACACAATGAAATTGCCGATTACCTCTCACGTTTCCAGGTGCATCGCTTCCGGGCCCTGGCCCCACAGGCACAAACTGTTGACTTTCTTAAGCATAAGCACTGATGACCTGGTAATTTCAAGTGACTTTAAAAGGAAAAAGCACTACAGTGTTAAGGTGGAAGGCTTGCAGTAGCACCATGCAAGGATACAATCTCTTTTGTGAGTCTGTATGGTTCTGAAAAGAACCGTGATGAACTCAACGTTTCAGACAGTATGCTCTGTCCGTTGTCAGGAGACTGAGAGTGGGGCTTATAAGCTGACTTGGAGCACTGAAGTGTGACGGATCCTTTCGTGTAGTCAGGTGGAACGAGGATGCAGCTGGTGGATCTACCTGGATACTGATGCATGTCAGTTGGTCATGGGCTGTGGCGGAGGAAGGTTGCCTGGGTATAGGAGACCCATGGTGGGGGGGGGGCTAGGGTATAGAGGACCCATCGGACCGGGAGGTGAGCAGGGGCTGCCAGATGTCGCTGATGGAGAAGCCGATGTCTTGAGGCACAGTGGGGTGTTTGGAGATTTCCAAGGCTTCTCTAATGCGTCTTGGGTACCACTGTTCGATGCTGGCGATGAGGTGGGCTTCTTCCCAGTTGAAGGTGTGGTCTTCGGCGTGGGAATGCTTGATGATGGCTGACTTCTCATAGTCCCCCTTCCTGCCATGGACTTTGCGTTCTTTGATCCTGGTAGGGAGGTCCCTACCAGTCTCTCCGATGTACACTTTGCCACACTGGCAGGGGATCTTGTATACACCTGGTCGGCGGTGTAGATCTTGCCTGTCCTTATGGGAAGTCAGCATCCCGTGGATCTTGAGGGGAGCTATGTGGAACACCTTGATGTTGTGCTTGCTCAGGATACGCTGGATGTAGTGGGAGGTATGTCCTAGGTAGGGGAGAGTGACAGAACTAGGGGCCTTATCTAGTTGGCTTTGGGTATAGGGGACCCCACGGCCGGGAGGGGGACTTGATCTTGGGTCTTGAGTCTTGATCTGCTTGGGATGGTATCCGTTGCGTTGGAGTGCCGTGGAGATGTGGTGGAGTTCCTTGTGTAGGTGCTGTTGGTCGCAGATGTTGTAGGCTCGGCGGATGAGGGTTCTGTTGACCGATGACTTGATTTTGGGGTGGTAGGAGGCGCTGTTGAGGTACCTGTCGGTGTGGGTGGGCTTGCGTTAAACCCTCCGGGCAAGACTGCCATTCTCCCTTCTGGACACCTCAACATCAAGAAACGAAATGCTGCCATTCCTCTCTTGTTTCATGGTGAAGTGGATGCTGCTTTGAAGCCAGTTGAGGTGGTCCAAAAAGAGTTGAAGGTTGTCTTGCCTGTGCTCCCAGATGACGAAGGTGTCATCCACATACTGGAGATAGATCTTGGGGCGGTGGTCTGCTGTGGTGATGGCAGTCTGCTCAAACTCTTCCATGAATATGTCAGCCAGAACCAGGGATATAGGGGATCCCATGGAGGTTCCAGCTGTTTGTTCATAGAATTTGTCCCACCACTGGAAGCTGGCAGAATCGACGCAGATGGTGAGGAGGTCTTGAAGCTGGCTGGGGGTGAGGTCGGTGCGGTCCTTGAGGCTGGTGTCGGCTTGGAGTCGGTCCCTCGCTATAGTGGTTGCGTTGGATGTGGGAACGCAGGTGAAGAGCGACACGACATCATAGCTGACCATATATGTCGCCTGGCTGCAGCCGGAGGTCTTGGATGATGGACGAGAATTCATCCAGTGTTAGCAACCAACTTACAGACAATCTTGCCAAGCCGCTTTGGTTGTTGCCGTGTTGTAGGTGTTGGATTGCGTAGCTTTATCACAATGGTGATGTACATGGACGCAGTGACGATCAAAGATGATGCACAGACATCAGGTAGCAAATGTAAATACTTGTATCGTCCGAGGTAAATTGTGGGGTCGCAAGAAGTGGTTTGATAACTCCAAATCCAACTGACAAAACCCAAAGTCCTGCAGATATCTTTGCGGCTCTTGCTTTGCTGGCTGAAGCTCTGAATGTTATTGGATGATGCACAGCGGAGAATCTGCCAACTGCTACGGCCGTCACAAAGCAGAAGGAAGCATAACGTCCTACGTCATTCAGCATTCCAAACAGAAATATAACCACGTATTGAGTTCCTGAATCCTGAGGTGACGTTGATGACAAAATTAGCGCAATAAGAAAGAGCAGATCGTCAGCCACCGCCAGATTGGATAGGTAGACATTGAGGATTGTACGCATTGACTTCACTCGAATGACGACATTTATAGAGAACAAAAAAATTCAAAATAAGACCAATCGGTGCAATGATTTTAGCTGCTAGGAAAGCTGCATTCTTACCGTTGGTTTAAGTTGATTACCGTTGATTACCGTTGATTTACATTTTCAAGTTTATCGTTAAAGCATACGTATAACAAAAGTATTTACCAATCAAAATCTAGCATCGTTAAGTGATATATATTGTCAAGGATTTCATAAACGATCAAACGATCAAAAACTTAAAGGGAGGCAGTAATTTGTCTAAGAATACAGGAGGCAAAGGTTTTATAATTGCTAATTCATGTAGTTCCATAGCGTGTTTCAGCAAATCACAAGCTGTACCACTCAAAGGTGAAATTGAAAAACAGGCCAACAGGAAGGCTAGCATCACTGTCACATGATGCCTTTCGCTTGCACTTTTTCGTTTGACCTTGCCAAGATTTGATTTTCTTTCTCGCTCGCAGTGATTTTCATTTTCAGTTTATTGATATTGTTATCGGTTCTTGGAATATCAATTACCTGACCTGTAGCTTAAGAACAAGTCAGAGAATTAATTGGCATTCTCCTATTTCAATTAAGAAAACTTTCATTTCAAAAAAGTTTAGTGTTTACCACATGTCGTAAGTGGTGAACAAAGTTTGAACCAATTAGAAGCAATAATATACCATGAGTATGCACAGCCGTCGTGTCCAATCACATATAGGAGTGCATACCATTGTGTTCTAAAGCGGATGGGCAAACTTTGTATGTGTGATTTTGAACGTCGTGTTTGTGAGTGGTCAGGGCCAATTTCATGAAGCCGCTAAGCACAAAAGTTTGCTCAGCACAGTATTGTCTTGCTCAGGAAAAACGAGTTACCAGCCAAAATTCATGCCATTTTTATGATAAGCGATGATCAGCTCAGCATCAGTCACAACCAATATACAACATATGAAATTTTGATTGGTAATCCTGTTTATATCAAGAGAAAAAACATGCTAATGATCCATGAAATTGGCCCTGACCGCTCACAAACATGACATTCAACTTCCCAAACACGACGTTCGAACCCACACACGACGTTTGTAATTCACAAACACGACGTTCAAACTCACAAACACGACGTTTGACTGTCCGAACACCATGGAGTTAAAAACCCAGTTAATGTTTTGTTTATTAATTCGCTGCACTTTGACAATTTGCAGATCGCGCATGCAGCGCTAAAAACAACGTGTGATGGGACACCTTTTATTGGCGGGCCAAGAAATCAAGTCATTATTGAAAAATTTCAGGTCAATGGCGCTACGTTTAAATGATTTCCTGATATTTGCATCGCTCCAGTGGGATAATAAAACGGAAATCAAGTGACGCACAAAGGACCGTCAAAATAAGTAAGGAAAACTGTGGGTGCATATAAAAAAAAACCGGATGTCCACGTCACCGGAAAAAACTTTTTTAAGATATGGGAAACATGCAATGCAGTTTAGTTGTTTTGGACCTGAGTATTTAGAGTTTTCAAATTCCAAGTTTACATTTTGTATTATTGCTTTTCTGCTGATTTATTTACTTCAAAATCTGACATTACTAGATAAAAATTCAATATGGCGATGACGGTCACCTGTGATCAGCTAAGTCATTGCTTAATGACATGCTTAATTAAGCCTTCAAGGCAGAGCTGTTAACGAATTTCGGCAATACCAAGGTCTGGGTCCTTGAAGTGTCACAAAGAAAAGGATAAAGACACTGACTGTCAACTTATGAACCTTTATTTACAAACTTTCAAAAGATCATTCATAGCGCATAATAGAGCCTTGGTCTCCTCACAAAGTCTCACGACAATCAATGTGAACATTGATGTTTTCTCGTAATCACTTCTTACCAACACAATGGAATCTTCAGTTTGAAGTCTTCATGTTTAGGATTACATTTTCTGATAACTTGGAATCCCAGTTTTTCACCAAGAAAAATAAGTGAAGCCTTTTTAATAATTGTATCTTTTTTCGGAATGCATTATCCGATGGTATCAGTTAACATTTTTATTATCTGAAATTTTCGACACATTTTTACGTGAACTCATTAAATACCATTAGTGTCCAGTTTACTTCAATCCTTCTATTAGAGGGGGAAATGCATTTCAGCCTTGAAAGCCATTCCCACAATTAAAAACACATTGAAAGTCCACAATTGACTGCACGGGATAACTTCTTTCATTTTTCTCTTGCTTTCATCCATCTAAGAATTAATTTCATCACCCCCTTCTTTTCATATCGAGTCCACAACTGGAAAGTACATCATTCTAAAAATCTTCAAAGTTTCACGTAAAATCACGGCGAAGTGAAAAACTGCCTGCAGTTTCAGAAAAGAGAGAAGATGTCTAGGAGGCTTAGTTTTCTTTATAATTGTCAAATTAGGTGTTTCTTGGCAAACTGACAATATCAACAGAAAAGCTGGCATGACACGCACGTGATGCCTTTCACTTGCACTTTTCTCTTTGTTAACCAGTTGTTTTATTGTTGGTTTGTTTAACCATGGCAAGATCTTCTTTCCCTCTGTTGCAATGATTCTCATTTTCAGTTGAGTGATATTGTTATCCGTTCTTGATATTACCTGTAGCTTAAGATCAAGTCAGAAAATTAATTAGCATTTCCACCACTATTCAAATTAAGAAAACTTTCGTTTCAAATCAGAAGCATCAGTACAGGCAAAATAACGTTCCTTCGTTTTGTCACGCGTCGTAGGTGTCGCACAAAGGTTTTAACAATAAGAAGTACTGACAGTACAATGACTAATGTGCACGACAGTAATGTCCGATCTTGTAGGAGTAGATCCGTTTACACCCATAATTATAAAGGCTGTCTCTGATTAACACCCAGTAATGTTTAATTCGTTAATACTGCATAACGTTGCTATCAGTAAATACTTTTGCTGGGTGTGTGCTTTCAACGCTAAACATGGAATTTAAATCGATGGTAATAAAGGTAACCTAAGTTGGAGGTGATGTCAATCAAAGGTAGTAAGCAATCATGTAATATTCATGAGCATATAACATAGGTCAAAGTTTTAAAACTGAGTTAGAATTGAATCAAGTAGAGCCAATACCATCAATCTTGCACTAAATGCCTCAATGGCTTTAAAGTTCAAATCAGCGTATGCCCATATCACTACGTACCAATAGTACATTGAGATTGGTCGCCACTTTCGGTGAACGTATGCATCCAATGATAACGATGAATCTGTACAATAATGTGCATGGAATGCTCGCAAACAAAAGGGATCAATACGACATCCTTTCCGTTTATCTATTTATTTGATTAAGCTATTAAGATTTCTCCAAATTATTTCATTTCCAAATCCAATTTGAGTAACCGATTCATCTCTACCCCATAGCTTCGTAATTCCCATAATCTATTCGGCCAATGAAACCCATTATGTAGTCTGAGTCCATCTCGTAAACCCAAGCCATAACGCCCATGATATCAAGAAAATTCCTGACTTTTTAAAGCATTAGCATTAATCCTTCCGTCGGTTTCCCCTGACTGCCAGTGATGCGGGCCTTCATTACTGCTGACACAATCCACAGATTAAAGGTAAAAGAAAGATTCATGTTGTTTACCAAACCCAACGATTGTTCTGTTCCACCCTCCTCTTGTCGTGTATCAGATCTTTTATGTTTGAGAGAAGTTCCCGTGACCGCAAATCAAAACAATAAAAGCGATGATTAAGATAATATAAAAAAATGAAAGCATTCTGTGTGCAAATTTCTCTTGAGAATGATAACACGAAAGAGCTCACGTTGGCACCCATACTCAGAGGTCGGTTTTTCATATTCAGGTACATTTTGGTCTCGTTTCATTTTACCAGACACAGTCAGACTCATCAAACGTACACTGACTCACAGTGAAATGGAACAGGAGACCATAGTAGAGTGCACATGCAAGGGGACAGAAGGATGCACGGAGAACATCTGTTGGCAGCTCCAACGGTTGACTTATCATTTAGTTCAAGCACAGCAAGCCTTAGATACAACCCTACTAACTGCTAAAATCATCCCACCAATTGGTCTTATCTTGAATTTGTCTTTCCTCTTTGTCGTGATTCGAGTGAAGTCAATGCGTACAATCCTCAATGTCTACCTATCCAATCTGGCGGTGGCTGACTCCCTGGTCCTTCTTTACGCACTGATTTCAGCATTAACGTCTGTCGATGTAGAATCTCAGTATGTGATTACCACTATAGGGGTAGCAGTACATGATGCAGCTAATTTTGCTTCTTACTCTTTTGTGACGGCCATAGCAGTGGACAGATTCTCAGCTGTGAATCACCCAATAACATTCAGAGCATCAGCCAGCAAAGCAAGAGCCGCAAAAATATCTGCTGGGCTTTGGATTCTCTCACTTGGTTGCGGAGTTTTTACGGGGTTTTGTCAGTTTGCTGCTCCGTCAGAAAATAAGCTCCTCTTCCTTAAAGTATACATGGCACTGATATTAATATTTTATCTCTCGACTTTCACAATCTGTGCATCCACCTACACCTACATTGTGATAAAGTTACGTCATCAGACACCAGTTACGCAGCAAAAACCAAAGCGACTTGGTAAGGTTGTCCTTATGCTGGTAATAAACACTGCTGTGTTTCTTATTGTAGCTGCTGTGTTTCTTATTGTAGTGTTATGCCGCATATGTTGGGCAGTCATTTGTAATGTAATTCTGTATGTCCCCGTCAGCAACCAGACTACCAGGGATCAGCATTGGCTAACTACAAGCACAGTCATCATGGATTTGATCAATAGTTCTATCAACCCCCTTGTCTATAACGTCACTAACTCCGACAATCGGTCTGCTGTACTCGAAGCGTTCGCTTTCTCAAAATGCTACAACCACAAAATACCGGAAGAGTCAAGGACTGAGATGGAGAGAGAACTGATTGAAATCCTGCCCAAAGTAGATGGCCTCAAACCAGTACAGGATGCAGCGAAAGAACCTGCACAGGAAATCATCGAACTGTCTACAATGAGGCCGAAGAGAACAACTCGAGAATTAGTACAGGAGCAAATGGACTCGTTTGCAATTGGGATAAGGGAAGTTGCTCAAGAATGTATGCATCAGGTGGACCAGCAGATAGAACTGTCTGCAATTGGGTCAGAGGATGCAACGCAAGAACGTGTACAGGAGCATTTGACAGTGTCTGCAATCGGGAAAAGGATGCAGCTGAAACAGCAGATGGGACTGTCTGCAATTGGGTCAGAGGATGCAACGCAAGAACGTGTACAGGAGCATTTGACAGTGTCTGCAATCGGGAAAAGGATGCGGCTGAAACAACAGATGCAACTGTCTGCAATTGGGTCAGAGGATGCAGCCCAAGAACGTGTACAGGAGCATTTGACAGTGTCTGCAATCGGGAAAAGGATGCAGCTGAAACAGCAGATGGGACTGTCTGCAATTGGGTCAGAGGATGCAACGCAAGAACGTGTACAGGAGCATATGACAGTGTCTGCAATCGGGAAAAGATGCAGCTGAAACAGCAGATGGAACTGTCTGCAATTGGGTCAGAGGATGCAGCCCAAGAACGTGTACAGGAGCATTTGACAGTGTCTGCAATCGGGAAAAGGATGCAGCTGAAACAACAGATGGAACTGTCTGCAATTGGGTCAGAGGATGCAGCCCAAGAACGTGTACAGGAGCATTTGACAGTGTCTGCAATCGGGAAAAGATGCAGCTGAAACAGCAGATGGAACTGTCTGCAATTGGGTCAGAGGATGCAGCCCAAGAACGTGTACAGGAGCATATGACAGTGTCTGCAATCGGGAAAAGGATGCAGCTGAAACAGCAGATGGAACTGTCTGCAATTGGGTCAGAGGATGCAACGCAAGAACGTGTACAGGAGCATTTGACAGTGTCTGCAATCGGGAAAAGGATGTAGCTGAAACAGCAGATGGAACTGTCTGCAATTGGGTCAGAGGATGCAGCCCAAGAACGTGTACAGGAGCATATGACAGTGTCTGCAATCGGGAAAAGGATGCAGCTGAAACAGCAGATGGAACTGTCTGCAATTGGGTCAGAGGATGCAACGCAAGAACGTGTACAGGAGCATTTGACAGTGTCTGCAATCGGGAAAAGGATGCGGCTGAAACAACAGATGGAACTGTCTGCAATTGGGTCAGAGGATGCAGCCCAAGAACGTGTACAGGAGCATATGACAGTGTCTGCAATCGGGAAAAGGATGCAGCTGAAACAGCAGATGGAACTGTCTGCAATTGGGTCAGAGGATGCAGCCCAAGAACGTGTACAGGAGCATATGACAGTGTCTGCAATCGGGAAAAGGATGCAGCTGAAACAGCAGATGGAACTGTCTGCAATTGGGTCAGAGGATGCAGCCCAAGAACGTGTACAGGAGCATATGACAGTGTCTGCAATCGGGAAAAGGATGCAGCTGAAACAGCAGAGGGAACTGTCTGCAATTGGGTCAGAGGATGCAACGCAAGAACGTGTACAGGAGCATTTGACAGTGTCTGCAATCGGGAAAAGGATGCAGCTGAAACAGCAGAGGGGACTGTCTGCAATTGGGTCAGAGGATGCAACGCAAGAACGTGTACAGGAGCATTTGACACTGTCTGCAATCGGGAAAAGGATGCAGCTGAAACAGCAGATGGAACTGTCTGCAATTGGGTCAGAGGATGCAACGCAAGAACGTGTACAGGAGCATTTGACAGTGTCTGCAATCGGGAAAAGGATGCGGCTGAAACAGCAGAGGGGACTGTCTGCAATTGGGTCAGAGGATGCAGCGCAAGAACGTGTACAGGAGCATTTGACACTGTCTGCAATCGGGAAAAGGATGCAGCTGAAACAGCAGATGGGACTGTCTGCAATTGGGTCAGAGGATGCAACGCAAGAACGTGTACAGGAGCATTTGACAGTGTCTGCAATCGGGAAAAGGATGCGGCTGAAACAACAGATGGAACTGTCTGCAATTGGGTCAGAGGATGCAGCCCAAGAACGTGTACAGGAGCATATGACAGTGTCTGCAATCGGGAAAAGATGCAGCTGAAACAGCAGAGGGGACTGTCTGCAATTGGGTCAGAGGATGCAGCCCAAGAACGTGTACAGGAGCATTTGACAGTGTCTGCAATCGGGAAAAGGATGCAGCTGAAACAGCAGAGGGGACTGTCTGCAATTGGGTCAGAGGATGCAACGCAAGAACGTGTACAGGAGCATTTGACAGTGTCTGCAATCGGGAAAAGGATGTAGCTGAAACAGCAGATGGAACTGTCTGCAATTGGGTCAGAGGATGCAGCCCAAGAACGTGTACAGGAGCATATGACAGTGTCTGCAATCGGGAAAAGGATGCAGCTGAAACAGCAGATGGAACTGTCTGCAATTGGGTCAGAGAATGCAGCCCAAGAACGTGTATAAGAGAATATGACATCGTCTTTAATTGGGCCAAAGGATGCAGCTGGAACAGCAGGTGAAGCTGTCTACACATTGGTCAGAGAATGCAGCTGAAAACCTTGTGCGTGAGCAGATAGAATCATCTTAAGTTGAGCGAGAGGACGCAGCTCAGGAACTTGTGCCGGAGAATCTAAAATTGTCTCATTCAGTTGGGCTGAAGCTGAAAACTTTTGAAGGAGCAGATTGAATCGTCGGAAATTCAGCCATGGTAAGGAGGATCACGTGACATCTCACCACCAATGTTTCGTAAGCAAAGCATAGAATCCTTTTATAGCATGTCTGCCGCGCTACTTTCATGAAAAATAAAAGGAGATATTTCAATGCAACAGTAGGTGAGATAGTACAGTCATTATGCTATTCAATATTCACCCCTTTAAATTTCCACCTGATTTGAAGTGCGTCGGCGGATGGTTACATTTCCATGTTTACTGGACAAATCCTGTAGGGGTCTTATTGTCCGTATAAAGTCAAGGACAAAGACAAAATATATTAAGCAGTTTATTCAACGGCTACACATGTAGGCCTAGTAACCCCCATTCCTTGTGCGAACAAAAGTATGGATACGCCTCAGCTCCCTGTGCATTGCTAGCTACTCGTTCTTCATAGGTATGCATCGAACATGTACATGTAAGCAGCCTTAATACTTGCATCCGTGTATTGTCTTTCTAAATATGGTTCCCAATGTAGTGATCCTATAGGCCTGCATATCTGTCTGCTCTTTGTATTTAAAACCTATTCAGACTATTACGTGATTCAACATCGGCACTCAGGCCCGTAACTGGGGGTGGGGTGCGTCCCCCCCACGCGCCTAAAAGGTCCGCTTTTGAGGCAAGAAAAAATTGAGTTTTAGCGGAAGATTTTGCACGAAACAATTGCCGCGCGCGTCGGTATTTTTCTCCTCGGTCAATCCCCTCCTTAGGAAATTACTTGTAACCCCCCTGAAACAACTGGTATGACCTCGTGAATCCTGCTGTTTTTCAAAATAAAATAAAAAAAGAAAAAGATCTATGCTTGGTCGTCTTTGTTGAGGATTTGCAACACCCCCCCCCCGAAAAGTCCTAGTTATGGGCCTGGCCTTGTATTCCCAAATTATATGTCTGTGGAGAATTAAGTAGTAATAAGGTAATTTCTTCTGTTGGTGCCGCGTTTGAGTGGAACATGGATGTAGCAACCTCGTTCCTTGCCAGTGGGCGAACCTTTTTTATTTCATCCCGGCTGTATAACTTACTGACCGCGCCCAGATTTGCCGGCGCCAAGTTTGTATTTGGTTTGGTATTGCTATCCACCCGCTTTATAAATCAAGGTTTGGCAGAATGATAATTTGTCAGTTCTGCATTCGATGAAAAAAAATAGTAAGGAAATTACCTAATAGATGGATTAAAGAAGATGACAACTAAACACATTTTCCCATACGGTCGATTCAGTTATGGACTTGCATAGAAAAGTATTTCTTTATCAAGGGAATGTCAATAATTTCTGTGACTTGGTTTCAGGCTTCGAGAGAATCGATAAGATAATCAACTTATAACGCGAGTATATAACATAAACAAGTACATGAAATAAAGAGAAAAGTGCAACTGAACGGTTTCATGTTTGGTACAAGTTTTTCTCAGTTTACTGAGGTAAGCAATGGAAAGCGTCCAGAATAATGGAAAAACCTGCCTCTTTTTAGGACAAATTTCCATCTTTTTTTAGAGTAGGAAGATGATGCCACCTAGTACTGTAAGCAGTCATATAAGAATCTTGATAATACTATTCTGTAAGCGTCCAGTTTGGCAAGAACAGTATCACGCAAAAAGCTTGTGCAAGACTTGTAATCCTTGCTGTATATATATAAAGCTTCATTGGTTTACAGTAACGACATACATCCGCCTCATTGTATAAAACAATGCTAGATTTAGACTGGTTTGTGAACTTGTTGCATGCTTTTTAAAAGCTGACCATTGAACTGTAAATTCCAAATGATTTAGACAGTCTCTTGTAAATAAAAGAGGTGAGAAAAAGGAAGAAAAAATCAATGTGTCATTTTGTGTTAAACCAAAAGTGTGATTTTTGTCTTCTTTTACGAGTTCAACTCTTATTTGAATAATCCACTGATCAGTTTCTGACATTTGCTGGTGATAGAATATTCACTACCTGTGGTACCATGCGATACATGTTGCATACGCTCTAATGAACAGTAGAAGGATGCCAAACGTGCTTTGCCCAAAGAAAATTTCAGTTTTATATTGAGCACAGTTCCTTTATCATTTAATTATATCGTTTCATGACTAACCCTCTTCAACGGAACCGTTTGAAAACTCCAGGAACTATTTAGACGCCTATGAAACAAGGAGCATGTGTACAATTTGAGGAGGGCATGGAGGGCGCTATACGCTTCTACAATCGGCCAGCATGTCTAGGAAATTCGACTTGAATGAAGAGGGAAGTTGGACATTTGATCAGGGGAAGCTTCGAGGCATGAAGACTAGTCTCCTCTCAAGAGTTTCAATAAAGCAATTTTCCCATAGGAAAATACGAGTTGTATCCCTAAGTTACTGGTCATCTGAAGAACCGTACTTGATTTCCACCTCCTTTCACTTACGTGAGTCGGGTCGTTTTAATATAACTTATTTCCCTTAGCGTGTTTATTTAATGGGCAAGCTTTATGCATTCGTTCTTTCGGAAAACTCCAAATACTTCATCAAGTCTACTGAGACGAGCATTTGCTAAGGCACCTAGCTGAACCAAGACGGGGCGCAATTTTCTAGCAACGGTGGCTCCTTTGATCGGAATTGCACATCGCTGGTTCCCAGACGGCCAAAAATGCACGTATTACAGTAACTTCTCTACATGGCTAGACCTTTAAGCATTTCATTCGCAACGACTCAGTGGATTACAACTTTGTTATTATTAAGGAGGTAATACCAGCATCGCCATTTCGACATTCTAGCAATATAAATTCTTAAGTGAATAAATCAGGGGAAAACAACAACAAAGAATGTAAACTTGGAATGTGCGAAAATCCAGCGTTATCATTTCAAATCGCCCTAAATACCCATGTCGAAAGGATTGATATCATTGCTTTCGATACTTACTCTATCTAACTCTGGGCATGTGGATGAAAACTATCGCATCACACGTTGTCTTTTGGTGCTGCACACGCGTCCTGCAATCTGTCAAAGTGCAGCGAATTAATCGTATTATTGTTAGTTTGTTTGACCTTACAAAGATTTTATTTTCGGTCCCTCTTTTGACTGACTTTCATTTTCAGTCAATTGTTATTGGTATCGGTACTTAATATTATTACTTGTATAGCTTAAGAACAAGAAAAAGAATTCATATGCATTTCGCTAACTATTCAAATAAAAGTTCAATTTCAAAGCAGGAGTAGAAATGCACAGAAAATAGCGTTCCTTCGTTTTGCTGATTTACTACACGTAGTTGGAGGTGCATTATTAGTTCCAACCAATCAGAAGCAATGAAATACCATTAGTAACGACATTGGAACGACAGTCATGTCCAATGATAAAGTTTGTTTTTCCATAGTGGCTGATGATCGCAAATGATCGACGCCGCCCTCACGCTTCAGTGTCAAGTACACTCATTTATTTCCGTACAAACATTTATGTACGGAAAGAATGAAGCCCGAGGTGGACCAAGAGTTAGCAATGGAGGCTCCTCTGCTGGTTGCGTGATGACAGAATAGCACGTCGCGGGTTCACGAACGACTATGAAATGCACGCGTTAAAGTTGCATCGCTACCAACCAAATGAACCAATACGGCCCTCTTCAACCGATGAGGGGGTGCTTCTGCTCAAGGCGAATAGACAGTGTGGGCTCATTTTCCTGAGTATTAAAATATACGTGTAGTTCGGTGATTCCTTTCCTGATTCATCAAAACAAAAGCCTTTCCTTGGATGACATATAAAATTGTGGAAGGTATTCAAAATTCTGAAGGCTGAACATAGTTTTTTTTTCTTCAGTGTTCTTAACTTTTCAGAGAGATTTTTCAGATTTAACACAAATAGTTGTCAAAAATCGGGTTTTCTTTATCCAAAGAGGTACTATCTTGACTGAAATAACAGTGTTTCTATCATTCCCAGCAGTCTCTCTGCATCATTGTCCATATTTTTAATTGACCGTTAATTTAGGAACACACCATTGCGCGTGCTCCCAACATTCTGAACGTTTCTTCCAGACGTTTCCAGTCAGTGTGCCCGCCCTTCATAGACAAGACATTTTGTTGTACTGCATTAACCGTTCCACTATAACGCACATAAAGGGAACACATTTACCCTTACCCCCTAGGAAGGCCAAAGGGTACAATTGTGAAAATAAACACCTGTTCTTGACCCCGTGTTCCCCCCCCCGAAAATTTGGTTCTGGATCTGTCCTTGACCCTGTAGATAAATTTAGAGTTACACGTCTAGTAGCTGGATAGGCTAGGAGCGACACTGGCTGTCTTGAAGAAAGAAATGATACATTTAATTGGGCCTAACGGTTTATATCTGTTTGAAATGGTTTGCTAAATTTGGATTTGCAGAATTCACGGCATATAGCTGTGGATAATGTAAAATTATATTCTATTGTATGAAACTCGCTTAGCACATATGCAGTAAAGAACCAAATCAAATGTTAAAAATATCTGATTACGGTTTCATTTTTCATCGGAACAATTAACGAGAAACTGATTTCATTGCGTGTTGTAATGAAGCAAAAGGAAATAGCGCTGAATCTTTGATAGATGCCCGAAGCCAACCTGGTTTGGGGATTATTCTACTAATCATAATAAATTTATGTCTTACTGCGTAGCCTACCTCACAAAGGTGGTAAAGTTTTGAATGTGATGCGCCTTCTTTTGGCCTAGTCAGAGGTGCTCCTGTCGTCTCCTCCTTGGGATCTTCAGAAAGAATGACTGAATAAAGCTTGCCCATGAAATGAACATGCTAAGGGGGTTGGTTGTACTAAAATGACCATAAGACCCATTCAAACTTCGTTAGTGACCATTTTCAAAGAAAACGAAGACCTGTCTGGTTGTATATATCTCATGTAAGTGGAAGGAGGTGGGGCCAAGTATTGTTCTGCAGATGACCAGTATCCTGGGGATAAACTTCATACTATCCTATGGGGAAATGGCTTTGTTGCCAGTCTTGAGAGGAAACTAGTCTTCATGCCTTGTGGAAGCTTCCCTTGTTGAATGCCGGACTTTACTTCCGTCTGAAAAAAGCCTTCATGAGCCATCGTCGATTTATAGTCTTCATTCAAGCCGATTTTCCGGTTATAGAAGCGTATAGCGCCCTCTCCTCCCTCCTTAAATTGTACTCGTGCTCCTGCTTTCACATTTGTCGAAAAAGTTCCTGGAGTTTTCAACCTTTCCGTTGAAGAGGGTTAGTCAAAAACGATATAATTAAATGATAAAAGAACTGCGCTTAATATATGAAAACTGACAGTTTCCTTGCTTCGTGTGTGGAGAAAGCATTTTTGGATACCTTTACTAAGGGAATAAATATGTGCTTGGCCGGTCTTAAATGTGCGTTTAAGACTGGCTTTGGAGAATGGACGCGACTAATGCCCAAACCGCAGGCGAGGGCAATTTGACCATGGGCATTATAAGCATCCCATGAGCAATGACTTAAATGTTGGTTGAAGACTAGCCAAGCATATATTTATTTCCATTCATAAATACCTTTTTATTCGCGAGTCAAAAGAAGTCATCATATGATGGATTTCCAATGATTTTGTTCTAAAACTTTACTTTCGCATTACAATGCGCGTTTGCAACGAGTCGACAAATTTCGCGCTTTGTGATTGGTCAACGCGTTGCAAACTCTGAGGCTCACGACTGTGAAACGCCCGTATTCAGACCCGATGCTTGTCTCAGCGGGAATTATCACTTCCTAACGGGCATCATTAAATGTTAAAAAACGGTCACGTGACGCTCTTCGACCAATAGGAATACAAAACTTCCCCGGGTATTTAGGAATGTTCATTAGAGCGTATGCAACATGTACGGGCATACAGAGCCAACGATCATAGTGCATACTCTGCCTCCAGCAAATGTTAAAATCTGATTAGTGGATTATTCGTAAAGAAACACAAAGAAAACACTTGTGGTTTAACAAAAAAATGACACATGGAATTCTTTTTTCTCTACTCCTTGTATTTACACAAACTGTATAAATCATTTGGAATGTACAGTTCAATGGTCAACACTTTAAAAAGCATACAACAGGTTCATAAACCAGTCTAAATCTAGCATTGTTATACAGTGAGGCGGGTACACGTCCATTTGTAACTGTAAACCAATGAAGCTTTATATACAGCAAGGAATACAAATCTTGCACCAGCTTTTTGCGTCATACAGTTCATGTCGCACTGGAGCCATAAACATTTGAACGGCTCTTTTCATTATGTCAAATTGCATTATTATAATTTCTATCTGACTGCTCACAATATTAATACTAAATTTCTTCATCTTCCAGCTCGAAAAAGGTGGTCAAATTTGTTTTGAAAAAGAGGCAAGTATTGCAATATTTGGTATTGTGTGCCTCAGGTATTTAAGAAAATCGAGCACCAAACGTGAAACCGTTCAGTTGAACTTTTCTCTTTATTTCACGAACTTGTTCACGTTCAACTCATTTTCAGTTGATTATCTTATAGGTTCTCCCCCAATCGTCGACCACGTCACACAAATTATTAAAATTCCCTCAATAAAAAAATATACTTTCCCATGCAAGTTTATAACTGATTGCATGGAAAAACGTGATGCATTGTTGAACTCTTTTCTTATTAAATTAAACGCAGAACTGGCACATGCATCATCCTTGAAATCCTGAATTTGTAAGGCGTCTTTAAGGTCTGGTGCATGGGCTGATGCATATCAAGTTGTTCTAATTCAATCAAATCGAGTTTGATTGGCTCCTTAGATGGAATTTGGCAATACGTTGGTTCAACTGCTGACTTTTATGTGACATTAGAGTACAGTCAAATCTGTAAACTTTCACTATCTTCAGTCATGTCTGTCACGTTACATGTGGCGGCTAGCCTGCATGGATAATAAAATCCAAACCAATTGGCCAGTTTGGTATTCTAACAGCGTAGGTCCAAGTAGCCAGTTTGGTATTCTAACAGCGTAGGTCTAAAATAAAGTGCGTCAGAGGTCATTCGGACGTGCGTGTAAGTTCTGTCCTATCAGCTAGCCGACCCACGCGCGTGGATTGTTCTCGAATGACCTTGCTGTTCGAACTGGGCCGTTTTCCAATACTCAACTTCGTCTCCGTCTTAGGCTTCAACTGTTTTTTAACTAGCTGACTTTGAAGCTGTAAGCGCTCTAATTAGTTTAATAGTGCCCCAAAACATCAAATAAGATGCAAGAGAGCCAGAAATTACAGTAATCCAATTTGATCTAAACGCTTCAGGCCCACAATCGGGGATTGGTTTTGGGAACGAAGCCTGAGACGGAGCCCAAGTCGAGTATTGGAAAAGGGCCCTGGCTCATTACCTAACTTGCACCAAGTCCTGTGCGTGGGTAGAAAGTTACAGAGCCCCCTGTGGTTATCATGGGAACGAAGTGAAAAAAAGTTAGCCCCAGGGACGAGGTTGCTTCTTCCTCGTTTTTTCTTTATTATACAGCATGTAACGGAATGAGAGGAAGTAATTCGGGAGTATACTAGACAGAATAGAGGTTTGCTTACAGAAAGGAGAAGATGGACGTGCAGACAGGATTACCGCGGGGTGGAATAAGAAACTATTATAGCGCCGGCGGGTCCGGCCGATGGGGGCGCCAGCTCGGACCTGCATGGAGTTGGCTGGCTGCCCGCGCTGGTATGCGAACGGCCCGCGGTTTTCCCGCCTCGCGCCTGCGCAGTCCCTGCCGACAGGCGCCATGTTGAGGGCTGAGCTAAAAACGCATTGTTGTGGACGACAGCAATATAACACAGGTTTTGTGACCAAAACAGTGAGTTGCGGCTGTGTGTGCTTCTATACCAGCGTCGAACCCTGATCAGTAGGACACGCTACACTACGTTCACAAAGGCAATACATGGATATAAGTAGGGCTGCCAACTTACATGTTCGGTTCAAATTCTAAACATGTTCAGCTAGCAGTTCTTATGCCGTCATGTACAGATATAACAGGGACGGATCCAGGATTTTGTGCCGGGGGGTTGAGAATTTTTCTTGGGGGGTGTTTCCACATGTATTTGCAAGCGCAGATCCAGGGGGTTGAGGGATTACCTCCCTGCTCTGAACCCCCCCCCCCCGATAAAAACGGGGAAAATAATTTATAAAAAACATAGCAAAAGTCAGTGCACCAATATCACTGTAAACAATGTAAATCGCGTATAACGGATCCAACACCGTGTTCAGGAAGGCGAAAATTTGCCTAAGATGTTGTTCACGTTGTTCTGGATCATCACTCGCTATCAGTACATCATCGATATACGTAACTCACTGATCAGCTTCAAGCTTTAGCCCGACCGAATACAGTTTTATATGCTCCCACACAAGTCCTCGAGCTGCGTCCTTTGCTCAATAGAAGACTGCTCTATCCTATTCATGCATACAGTTTTGACTTGCACTCTCTGACCCAATTGCAGACAGTCCCATCTGCTGTTTCAGCTGCATCCTTTTCCCGATTGCAGACACTGTCAAATGCTCCTGTACACGTTCTTGCGTTGCATCCTCTGACCCAATTGCAGACAGTCCCATCTGCTGTTTCAGCTGCATCTTTTCCCGATTGCAGACACTGTCAAATGCTCCTGTACACGTTCTTGCGTTGCATCCTCTGACCCAATTGCAGACAGTCCCCTCTGCTGTTTCAGCTGCATCCTTTTCCCGATTGCAGACACTGTCAAATGCTCCTGTACACGTTCTTGCGTTGCATCCTCTGACCCAATTGCAGACAGTCCCCTCTGCTGTTTCAGCTGCATCTTTTCCCGATTGCAGACACTGTCAAAAGCTCCTGTACACGTTCTTGCGTTGCATCCTCTGACCCAATTGCAGACAGTCCCCTCTGCTGTTTCAGCTGCATCTTTTCCCGATTAGAGACACTGTCAAATGCTCCTGTACACGTTCTTGCGCTGCATCCTCTGACCCAATTGCAGACACTCCCCTCTGCTGTTTCAGCTGCATCTTTTCCCGATTGCAGACACTGTCAAATGCTCCTGTACACGTTCTTGCGTTGCATCCTCTGACCCAATTGCAGACAGTTCCCTCTGCTGTTTCAGCTGCATCTTTTCCCGATTGCAGACACTGTCAAATGCTCCTGTACACGTTCTTGCGTTGCATCCTCTGACCCAATTGCAGACAGTTCCCTCTGCTGTTTCAGCTGCATCTTTTCCCGATTGCAGACACTGTCAAATGCTCCTGTACACGTTCTTGCGTTGCATCCTCTGACCCAATTGCAGACAGTCCCCTCTGCTGTTTCAGCTGCATCTTTTCCCGATTGCAGACACTGTCAAATGCTCCTGTACACGTTCTTGCGTTGCATCCTCTGACCCAATTGCAGACAGTTCCATCTGCTGTTTCAGCGGCATCCTTTTCCCGATTGCAGACACTGTCAAATGCTCCTGTACACGTTCTTGCGTTGCATCCTCTGACCCAATTGCAGACAGTTCCATCTGCTGTTTCAACGGCATCCTTTTCCCGATTGCAGACACTGTCAAATGCTCCTGTACACGTTCTTGCGTTGCATCCTCTGACCCAATTGCAGACAGTCCCCTCTGCTGTTTCAGCTGCATCCTTTTCCCGATTACAGACACTGTCAAATGCTCCTGTACACGGGATTGCGTTGCATCCTCTGACCCAATTGCAGACAGTTCCATCTGCTGTTTCAGCGGCATCCTTTTCCCGATTGCAGACACTGTCAAATGCTCCTGTACACGTTCTTGCGTTGCATCCTCTGACCCAATTGCAGACAGTTCCATCTGCTGTTTCAGCGGCATCCTTTTCCCGATTGCAGACACTGTCAAATGCTCCTGTACACGTTCTTGCGTTGCATCCTCTGACCCAATTGCAGACAGTCCCCTCTGCTGTTTCAGCCGCATCCTTTTCCCGATTGCAGACACTGTCAAATGCTCCTGTACACGTTCTTGCGTTGCATCCTCTGACCCAATTGCAGACAGTTCCATCTGCTGTTTCAGCTGCATCCTTTTCCCGATTGCAGACACTGTCAAATGCTCCTGTACACGTTCTTGCGTTGCATCCTCTGACCCAATTGCAGACAGTTCCATCTGCTGTTTCAACGGCATCCTTTTCCCGATTGCAGACACTGTCATATGCCCTGTATACGTTCTTGCGTTGCATCCTCTGACCCAATTGCAGACAGTTCCATCTGCTGGTCCACCTGATGCATACATTCTTGAGCAACTTCCCTTATCTCAATTGCAAACGAGTCCATTTGCTCCTGTACTAATTCTCGAGTTGTTCTCTTCGGCCTCATTGTAGACAGTTCGATGATTTCCTGTGCAGGTTCTTTAGCTGCCGCATCCTGTACTGGTTTGAGGCCATCTACTTTGGGCAGGATTTCAATCAGTTCTCTCTCCCTCTCAGTCCTTGACTCTTCCGGTGTTTTGTGTTTGTAGCATTTTGAGAAAGAGAACGCTTCGAGTACAGCCGACCGATTGTCAGAGTTAGTGACGTTATAGACAAGGGGATTGATAGAACTATTGATCAAACCCATAATGGTCACACTTGCAGTTAGCCAATGCTGATCCCTGGCAGTCTGGTTGCTGATGGGGACGTACTGAATTACATTAAAAATGACTGCCCAACAAATTTGGCATAACACTACAATCAGAAACACAGCAGTGTTAATTACCAGCATAAGGACAACCCTACCAAGTCGCTTTGGTTTTTGCTGCGTAACTGGTGTCTGATGACGTAACTTTATCACAATGTAGGTGTAGGTGGATGCACAGATTGTGAAAGTCGAGAGATAAAATATTAATATCAGTGCCGTGTATACTTTAAGGAAGAGGAGCTCATTTTCTGACGGAGCAGCAAACTGACAAAACCCCGTAAAAACTCCGCAACCAAGTGAGAGAATCCAAAGCCCAGCAGATATTTTTGCGGCTCTTGCTTTGCTGGCTGATGCTCTGAATGTTATTGGATGATTCACAGCTGAGAATCTGTCCACTGCTATGGCCGTCACAAAAGAGTAAGAAGCAAAATTAGCTGTATTCTTTACTGCTGCCCCTATAGTGGTAATCACATACTGAGATTCTACATCGACAGGCGTTGATGCTGAAATCAGTGCGTAAAGAAGCAACAGGGAGTCAGCCACCGCCAGATTGGATAGGTAGACATTGAGGATTGTACGCATTGACTTCACTCGAATGACGACAAAGAGGAAAGACAAATTCAAGATAAGACCAATTGGTGGGATGATTTTAGCAGTTAGTAGGGTTGTATCTAAGGCTTGCTGTGCTTGAACTAAATCATTAATCAACCCTTGGAGCTGCCCACAGATGCATCCTTCTGTCCCCTTGCATGTGCACTCTACTATGGTCTCCTGTTCCATTTCACTGTGAGTCAGTGTACGTTTGATGAGTCTGACTGTGTCTGGTAAAATGAAACGAGACCAAAATGTACATGAATATGAAAAACCGACCTCTGAGGAAGTGTGCCAACGTGAGCTCTTTCGTGTTTTCCTTCTCAAGAGATATTTGCACTCAGAATGCTTTCATTTTTGATATTATCTCAATCATCGGAGTTATTATTTTGATTTAGGGTCACGGACAACTTCTCTCGAACAGAGAAGGTCTTGTACACGGAATGAGCTGTATTGTGTCCCTCCGAGAAAGGGATGTTACCGGGTTATAGATCGCAAGAGGGATGAGCCACCCTTGATTTATTTGCAGGAGAGGTAGCAGGTAGCAGGGAACTTGTGGTAGAGCAGGTAAATTGATTGAATGGAATGAAGTTTTTTGTCCACATTGTCAAACGTAGCAACCCCCCCACCACAAAAAGATTTTCACCAAACTACCGAAACTAAATAATTACATTTGATGCCAGGTATTTAGAAAAACACAAGTCTCTCTGCACCATGCACTCCCATGGCCCTTTGTTTAACCGCCGATGGGGTAAAGATTTTTCCCATCAAATTGTACAATTGCTTGTGAGAGAGCTTCTTTGCTACTCTACATGGGCAGGAATCATGGGGGATATATCCCCACGGTTTTTTTTTTGGGGGGGGGAGATTACCAATATAATCACCACTATGCGCACCCTTAGCCGGCACGACCGACTCCACACATGCATGCACCTGTTTTACAAACAAAGTGTGGACATTTCCTGTCTTCTCCTGTGGTAAAGGAAACCTGAGGTAATGCTCATTTCTCTAACTAGGATAACTCCTTCGAGCTGGATTTTTGATGATGATTTCCTGGACTGTTCCTCTTCATTTTGCTGCAATAACCTTGACCACAAAGTGCCTCTGAAACTGCTTTTTAGAGAGGGGAAAACATTGTGTGGACGTGTGCGAGTCCATACAATGTCATCACACCCTACATTATGTGGGCTATTTTCTGCAGAGGTCCACACGATGTATGCCACGCCGCACACACTTAATATCGGCGCCACAATCTCACCAGGGAGGGGACCGTGCTCAGCTTACAGAAATCATACCCCCACATGTGACAAGAAATCTCCGCCCATGCTCCTCTGTAACGTTAACAGTGAATGCTAGTATCCAAGTATTGACATTTTAAGGTTTGACTTAATGATTGACCTTCAATAGAGACTTTTTGGTTTATGAGAGTGAAATGGAAAGAGGCATAGAGAGGACTAATTGTTCTTCACTTCTTGCTATTGACATGATGAAAATAGTCTTATATATTAGGGGGGTCGTGCTGGTTGGGCCAACACATTCATTAGGTTTGGCTATAATATGGTTTATGGAGGACGAAAAGTGGCCATCTGCCTTTCTGCTATCAGAATGGTAGAAAAGCAGATTTTATGTTCTGGTAACATGCAATTTCGACTTTTCCACTTTTCTGCCAACTCAGAAGCAGAACGAACATTTTTTGGTTATGCGTTTTTCTATTTTTCTGCTTTTCTGCTTCAAGAAAAGCAGATTTTAATTTTTCTTCATTCGTTGGCGGCCGAAAAGCGGCCATCTGCTTTTCTCCTTTCGAGCAGGCAGAAATTTGGATCGAACATTTTGACGACAACCGTGAATTCAACTTTTCTGCTTGTGTGATACCGGAAAAGCAGATTTTACATACAACATTTTACAACCGACTGAAGGGGAGCATACCAATGCTTCAAATGTGAGGGAATTGTCTTGATATTATATAAGCATTATATGGCTTATACTAATGAGGTGGACTCGGACAACATAATGGGTTTCAATTGATCTAATGAATTATGATAATTACGAAGCTGTGAGGTATACAATGAGAAAGATTGGTTCTTCGTATTTGATTTGAAATCGAAATAAAGCATCATGGAGAAATCTCAACTCCGTATTTAAATAAACAAAATTGATCAGAATACATCATTGTTACGCATTGAAATGTCAGGACAAGCGAACTTCAAAGCCATTGAGGCTTTTAATGCAAGATCGATGGCACCGGTTTTTTTCTTTGAAATACAATCATGCAATATATTCAACACAAAGACGGCCACTCCTCATTTTAATCCTTTTTGGATTTTAATTTTAATCAATTTTTGAAATTCTGAGCTATTTTTCATATCATGGAACCTAAGACACTGGAATGCTCATTATTTGACATGATTGCTTGTTACATGGACATTAACTCCGACCTAGCTTACCTTTATAACCATCGATTTAAAGCTCAATGTTTAGCGTTGAAGCACACACCCCACAAAAGTATTTACTTATCAGATTCTAGCAACGTTATTCAATGGTATTACCGTGAGTTTTGTTCATGTTGATAAAAACCTTAAATGACAGAGATGGACACAGTTTTCTTTATAATTACTAGATTAGATGTTTCTTGGCAAATTGATAATGTCAACAGGAAAGTTGGCATGACACGCATGTGACGCCTTTCACTTACACTTTTCTCTTTGTTTAACCAATTGTTTTATTCTTAGTTTGTTTGACCTTGCCAAGATTTTATTTTCTTTGCTTCTTTCGCATGACTCTCATTTTCAGTTGATTGATATTGTTATCGGTATTATGATATCAATACTTGCAGCTTAAGAACAAGTAAGAGAGTTCATTGGCATTCCGCTTACTATTCAAATAAAAGGTTCATTTCAAAGCAGGAGCACAAGTAGAGTTCCTTCGTTTCGATGTTTTGCTACACGTAGTTGGAAATGCACTAAGTTCCAACCAATCAGAAGTAATGAAATACCATTAGTAACGACATTGCAACGACAGTCGTGTCCAATGACATAGTTTGTTTTTCCATAGTGGCTGATGATCGCAAATGATCGACGCCGCCCTGACGCTTCAGTGTCAAGTACACTCATTTATTTCCGTACAAACATTTATGTAAGGAAAGAATGAAGCCCGAGGTTAGCAATGGAGGCTCCTCTGCTGGTTGCGTGATGACAGAATAGCACTTCGCGGGTTTACGAACGACTATGAAATGCACGCGTTAAAGTTGCATCGCTACCAACCAAATGAACCAATACGGCCCTTTTCAACCGATGAGGGGGTGCTTCTGCTCAAGGCGAATAGACTGTGTGGGCTCATTTTCCTGAGTATTAAAATATACATGTAGTTCGGTGATTCTTTTCCTGATTCATCAAAACAAAAGCCTTTCCTTGGATGAAATATAAAATTGTTGAAGGTATTCAAAATTCTGAAGGCTGAACCTAGTTTTTTTTCTTCAGTGTTCTTAACTTTTCAGAGAGATTTTCAGATTTAACACAAATAGTTGTCAAAAATCGGGGTTTTTTTTATCCAAAGAGGCACCATCTCGACTGAAATAACAGTGTTTCTATCATTCCCAGCAGTCTCTCTGCATCATTGTCCATATTTTTAATTGACCGTTAATTTAGGAACACACCACTGCGCGTGCTCCCAACATTCTGAACGTTTCTTCCAGACGTTTCCAGTCAGTGTGCCCGCCCTTCATAGACAAGACATTTTGTTGTACTGCATTGACCGTTCCACTATAACGCACATAAAGGGAACACATTTACCCTTACCCTCTAAGAAGGCCAAAGGGTACAATTGTGAAAATAAACACCTGTTCTTGACCCCGTGCTCCCCCCCCCCGAAAATTTGGTTCTGGATTTATCTTTGATCCTGTCGATAAATTTAGAGTTACACGTCTAGTAGCTGGATAGGCTAGGAGCGACACTGGCTTTCTTGAAGAAAGAAATGATACATTTAATTGGGCCTAACGGTTTATATCTGTTTGAAATGGTTTGCTAAATTTGGATTTGCAGAATTCACGGCATATAGCTGTGGATAATGTAAAATTATATTCTATTGTATTAAACTCGCTTAGCACATATGCAGTAAAGAACCAAATCAAATGTTAAAAATATCTGATTACGGTTTCATTTTTCATCGGAACAATTAACGAGAAACTGATTTCATTGCGTGTTGTAATGAAGTAAAAGGAAATAGCGCTGAATCTTTGATAGATGCCCGAAGCCAACCTGGTTTGGGGATTATTCTACTAATCATAATAAATTGATGTCTTACTGCGTAGCCTACCTCGCAAAGGTGGTAAAGTTTTGAATGTGATGCGCCTTCTTTGGCCTAGTCAGAGGTGCTCCTGTCGTCTCCTCCTTGGGATCTTCAGAAAGAATGACTGAATAAAGCTTGCCCATGAAATGAACATGCTAAGGGGGTTAGGTTGTACTAAAACGACCATAAGACCCATTCAAACTTCGTTAGTGACCATTTTCAAAGAAAACGAAGACCTGTCTGGTTGTATATATCTCATGTAAGTGGAAGGAGGTGGGGCCAAGTATTGTTCTGCAGATGACCAGTATCCTGGGGATAAACTTCATACTATCCTATGGGGAAATGGCTTTGTTGCCAGTCTTGAGGTCTTGAGAGGAAACTAGTCTTCATGCCTTGTGGAAGCTTCCCTTTTTGAATGCCGGACTTTACTTCCGTCTGAAAAAAGCCTTTTGGAGCCACCGTCGATTTATAGTCTTCATTCAAGCCGATTTTCCGGTTATGGAAGCGTATAGCGCCCTCTCCTCCCTCCTTAAATTGTACTCGTGCTCCTGCTTTCACAGGGGAAGCGACTTAATACTAGCCTGTGAAACCTGGTGTGCTACTTTTTTCAGTAGCTGGGGGACTAATGATTTATGAAGAGGGGATAATACAGTACACTATTTAAGACATTTCAAAAACGATAATCCATTAAGTCGCTTCGATAGCTTAGTTGGTAGTGACTTGAACTACAGATTCATAGTCCCTGGTTCGAATCCGATCCATGTGTGCTATTCAATTTACCAATTTTATCATTGTGTTTGGGATTTCCTTTTTCAATTGATGCAGAAACAGAGTCCAAGCGAAAACCCTCTAAGAGTCTTGAGAAAAACAGCAGACCAGGTTTCACGGGTTAGTATCTAGTCACTTCCTTTCACAGGAGTCGAAAAAGTTCCTGGAGTTTCAATCTTTCCGTTGAAGAGGGTTAGTCAAAAAACGATATAATTAAATGATAAAAGAACTGTGCTTTATATTGAAAACTGACAATTTCCTTGCTTCGTGTGTGGAGAAAGCATTTTTGCATAGGCCTACCTTTACTAAGGGAATAAATATGTGCTTGGCCGGTCTTAAATGTGCGTTTAAGACTAGATTTGGAGAATGGACGCGACTAATGCCCAAACCGCAGGCGAGGGCATTATGACCATGGGCATTATAAGCATCTCATGGGCAATGACTTAAATGTTGGTTGAAAACCAGCCAAGCATATATTTATTTCCATTCATAAATACCTTTTTATTCGCGAGTCAAAAGAAGTCATCATATGATGGATTTCCAATAATTTTGTTCTAAAACTTTACTTTCGCTTTACAATGCGCGTTTGCAACGGGTCGACAAATTTCGCGCTTTGTGATTGGTCAACGCGTTGCAAACTCTGAGGCTCACAGTAGTGAAACGCCGTATTCAGACCCGATGCTCGTCTCAGCGGGAATTATCACTTCCCAACGGGCATCATCAAATGTTAATAAACGGTCACGTAACGCCATTCGACCAATAGGAATACAAAACTTCCCCGGGTATTTATGAATGTTCATTAGAGCGTATGCAACGTGTACGGGCATATAGAACCAACGATAGTGCATACTCTGTCTCCTGCAAATGTTAAAATCTGATTAGTGGATTATTCAACAGAGTTTAATTCGTAAAGAAACACAAAGAAAACACTTATGGTTTAACAAAAAATGACACATGGAATTCTTTTTTCTCTACTCCTTGTATTTACACAAACTGTATAAATCATTTGGAATGTACAGTTCAATGGTCAACACTTTAAAAAGCATACAACAGGCTCATAAACCAGTCTAAATCTAGCATTGTTATACAGTGAGGCGGGTGCTCGTCCATTTGTAACTGTAAACCAATGAAGCTTTATATACAGCAAGGAATACAAGTCTTGCACCAGCTTTTTGCGTCATACAGTTCATGTCGTACTGGAGCCATAAACATTTGAACGGCTCTTTTCATTATGTCAAATTGTATTATTATAATTTCTATCTGACTGCTCACAATATTAATACTAAATTTCTTCATCTTCCAGCTCTAAAAAGGTGGTAAAATTTGTTTTGAAAAATGCAATATGCGGTATTGTGTGCCTCAGTTATTTAAGAAAATCTAGCACCAAACGTAAAACCGTTCAGTTGAACTTTTCTCTTTATTTCACGAACTTGTTCACGTAAAATCATTTTCAGTTGATTACCTTATAGGTTCTCCCCCAATCGTCGACCACGTCACACAAATTATTAAAATCCCCTCAATAAAAAAATATACTTTCCCATGCAAGTTTATAACTGATTGCATGGAAAAACGTGATGCATTGTTGAACTCTTTTCTTATTAAATCAAACGCAGAACTGGCACATGCATCATCCTTGAAATCCTGAATTTGTAAGGCGTCTTTAAGGTCTGATGGCATGGGCTGATGCATATCAAATTGTTCGAATTCAATCAAATCGAGTTTGATTGGCTCCTTAGATGGAATTTGGCCATACGTTGGTTCAACTACTGACTTTTATGTGACATTAGAGTACAGTCAAATCTGTAAACTTTCACTAATCTTCAGTCATGTCTGTCACGTTATATGTGGCGGCTAGCCTGCATGGATAATAGAATCCAAACCAATTAGCCAGTTTGGTATTCTAACAGCGTAGGTCCAAGTAGCAAGTTTGGTGTTCTAACAGCGTAGGTCTAAAATAAAGTGCGTCAGAGGTCATTCGGACGTGCGTGCAAGTTCTGTCCTATCAGCTATGCCGACCCGCGCGCGTGGGTGTTCTCGAATGACCTTGCTGTTCGAACTGGGCCGTTTTCCAATACTCAACTTCGTCTCCGTCTTAGGCTTCAACTGTTTTTTAACTAGCTGACTTTGAAGCTGTAAGCGCACTAATTAGTTTAATAGTGCCACAAAACATCAAATAAGATACAAGAGAGCCAGAAATTACAGTAATCCAATTTGATCTAAACGCTTCAGGCCCACAATCGGGGATTGGTTTTGGGAACGAAGCCTGAGACGGAGCCCAAGTCGAGTATTGGTAGAGCAGGTAAATTGATTGAATGGAATGAAGTTTTTTGTCCATATTGTCAAACGTAGCAAACCCCCCCCACAAAAAGATTTTCACCAAACTACGGAAACTATATAATTACATTTGATGCCAGGTATTTAGAAACACACAAGTCTCTCTGCACCATGCACTCCCATGGCCCTTTGTTTAACCGCCGATGGGGTAAAGATTTTCCCATCAAATTGTACAATTGCTTGTGAGAGAGCTTCTTTGCTACTCTACATGGGCAGGAATCATGGGGGATATATCCCCACCTTTTTTTGGGGGGGGGAGATTACCAATATAATCATCACTATGCGCACCCTTAGCCTGCACCACCGACTCCACACATGCATGCACCTGTTTTACAAACAAAGTGTGGACATTTCCTTTCTTCTCCTGTGGTAAAGGAAACCTGAGGTAATGCTCATTTTTCTCTAACTAGGATAACTCCTTCGAGCTGGATTTTTGATGATGATTTCCTGGACTGTTCCTCTTCATTTTGCTGCAATAACCTTGACCACAAAGTGCCTCTGAAACTGCTTTTTAGAGAGGGGAAAACATTGTGTGGACGTGTGCGAGTCCATACAATGTCATCACACCCTATATTATGCGGGCTATTTTCTGCAGAGGTCCACACGATGTATGCCACGCCGCACACACTTAATATCGGCGCCACAATCTCACCAGGGAGGGGACCGTGCTCAGCTTACAGAAATCATACCCCCACATGTGACAAGAAATCTCCGCCCATGCTTCTCTGTAACGTTAACAGTGGATGCTAGTATCGAAGTATTGACATTTTAAGGTTTGATTTAATGATTGACCTTCAATGGAGACTTTTTGGTTTATGAGAGTGAAATGGAAAGAGGCATAGAGAGGACTTATTGTTCTTCACTTCTTGCTATTGACATGATGAAAATAGTCTTATATATTAGGGGGGTCGTGCTGGTTGGGCCAACACATTCATTAGGTTTGGCTATAATATGGTTTATGGAGGACGAAAAGTGGCCATCTGCCTTTCTGCTATCAGAATGGTAGAAAAGCAGATTTTATGTTCTGGTAACATGCAATTTCGACTTTTCCACTTTTCTGCCAACTCAGAAGCAGAACGAACATTTTTTGGTTATGCATTTTTCTATTTTTCTGCTTTTCTGCTTCAAGAAAAGCAGATTTTTAATTTTTCTTCATTCGTTGGCGGCCGAAAAGCGGCCATCTGCTTTTCTCCTTTCGAGCAGGCAGAAATTTGGATCGAACATTTTGACGACAACCGTGAATTCAACTTTTCTGCTTGTGTGATACCGGAAAAGCAGATTTTACATACAACATTTTACAACCGACTGAAGGGGAGCATACCAATGCTTCAAATGTGAGGGAATTGTCTTGATATTATATAAGCATTATATGGCTTATACTAATGAGGTGGACTCGGACAACATAATGGGTTTCAATTGATCTAATGAATTATGGTAATTACGAAGCTGTCAGGTATACAATGAGAAAGATTGGTTCTTCGTATTTGATTTGAAATCGAAATAAAGCATCATGGAGAAATCTCAACTCCGTATTTAAATAAACAAAATTGATCAGAATACATCATTGTTACGCATTGAAATGTCAGGACAAGCGAACTTCAAAGCCATTGAGGCTTTTAATGCAAGATCGATGGCACCGGTTTTTTCTTTGAAATACAATCATGCAATATATTCAACACAAAGACAGCCACTCCTCATTTTAATCCTTTTTGGATTTTAATTTTAATCAATTTTTGAAATTCTGAGCTATTTTTCATATCATGGAACCTAAGACACTGGAATGCTCATTATTTGACATGATTGCTTGTTACATGGACATTAACTCCGACCTAGCTTACCTTTATAACCATCGATTTAAAGCTCAATGTTTAGCGTTGAAGCACACATCCCACAAAAGTATTTACTTATCAGATTCTAGCAACGTTATTCAACGGTATTACCGTGAGTTTTGTTCATGTTGATAAAAACCTTAAATGACAGAGATGGACACAGTTTTCTTTATAATTACTAGATTAGATGTTTCTTGGCAAATTGATAATGTCAACAGGAAAGTTTGCATGACACGCATGTGACGCCTTTCACTTACACTTTTCTCTTTGTTTAACCAATTGTTTTATTCTTAGTTTGTTTGACCTTGCCAAGATTTTATTTTCTTTGCCTCTTTCGCATGACTCTCATTTTCAGTTGATTGATATTGTTATCGGTATTATGATATCAATACTTGCAGCTTAAGAACAAGTAAGAGAGTTCATTGGCATTCCGCTTACTATTCAAATAAAAGGTTCATTTCAAAGCAGGAGCACAAGTAGAGTTCCTTCGTTTCGATGTTTTACTACACGTAGTTGGAAATGCACTAAGTTCCAACCAATCAGAAGTAATGAAATACCATTAGTAACGACATTGCAACGACAGTCGTGTCCAATGACATAGTTTGTTTTTCCATAGTGGCTGATGATCGCAAATGATCGACGCCGCCCTCACGCTTCAGTGTCAAGTACACTCATTTATTTCCGTACAAACATTTATGTCAGGAAAGAATGAAGCCCGAGGTTAGCAATGGAGGCTCCTCTGCTGGTTGCATGGTGACAGAATTTGAATAGCACTTCGCGGGTTTACGAACGACTATGAAATGCACGCGTTAAAGTTGCGTCGCTACCAACCAAATGAACCAATACTGCCCTCTTCAACCGATGAGGGGGTGCTTCTGCTCAAGGCGAATAGACAGTGTGGGCTCATTTTCCTGAGTATTAAAATATACATGTAGTTCGGTGATTCTTTTCCTGATTCATCAAAACAAAAGCCTTTCCTTGGATGACATAAAATTGTTGAAGGTATTCAAAGTTCTCAAGGCTGAACATAGTTTTTTTTCTTCAGTGTTCTTAACTTTTCAGAAGGATTTTCAGATTTAACATATATAGTTGTCAAAAATCGGTTTTTTTTGTCCAAAGAGGTACTATCTTGACTGAAATAACAGTGTTTCTATCATTCCCAGCAGTCTCTCTGCATCATTGTCCATATTTTAATTGACCGTTAATTTAGGAACACACCATTGCGCGTGCTCCCAAGATTCCGAACGTTTCTTCCAAATATTTTCAGTCAGTGTCTCAGCCCTTCATGGGCAAGACATTTTGTTGTACTGCATTAACCGTTCCACTATAACGCGCTTAAAGGGAACACATTTACCCTTACCCCCTAGGAAGGCCAAAGGGTACAATTGTGAAAATAAACACCTGTTCTTGAACCCGTGCTCCCCCCCCCCCAAAAAAAAATTTGGTTCTGGATTTATCTTTGATCCCGTCGATAAATTTAGAGTTACACGTCTAGTAGCTGGATAGGCTAGGAGCGACACTGGCTTTCTTGAAGAAAGAAATGATACATTTAATTGGGCCTAATGGCTTATATCGGTTAGAAATGGTTCACTGAAGGCGTGTACTCGGAGTTCGAATATGGATTTGCAGCATTCACGGTAGCTGTGGTCAACTGGATTAAAGTCGCTTAGCACATATGCAGTAAAGAAAAAATCAAATTTACAAAAAAAAATGTGATTACGGTTTCACTTTTCTTCGGTCACAACTAATGAGAAAATGATTTCATTGCGTGTTGGAGCGAAAGGAAATAGCGCTGACTCTATGATAGATGTCCTCAGTCAATCTGATTGATTATTCTACCGACGTTAGTCTTGCTGTGTAGCTTACCTCACAAAGCTGGTAAGGTGCCAAATGCCACGCGCCTTCTTTTGGCCCAGTTGGAGGTTACCCTGTCGTCTCCTCTTCGTGATCTTGAGCCACATCCCTTGGCCCACGTGGAAACAGTTCCATCTGCTTCTGCGATGGTTGTAACTCATTGTGTGCTTCACTGTTGAAGCAATGAGGACCGTTTGGGAAAGAGAATGAATCAAGAACAGCATCTCGATAGGCAGAGTTGGTGATGTTAATAGACAAGTGGATTGATCGAACTGTTGATCAGATTCACGATTACTTCGGTTGCAGTTATCTTATACGTTTGGGTCAAGACATGGGGAACGTTGTGAACATAAGGAAGAACAATGCATACAGCAGCCCTGGCAAGGGCAAACGAATTGAAAAGGAAAAAAAACACAGCAGGATTAATAAACAGCATAAAGCACCTCAACCAAGTGGCTTGGGCCTTTCTTCCGGAGCAGATGTTCCAGGGCGAAAGTTTATCAAAATGTAGATGTACATAGATACAGTCACTGTAAAGGTTGATATATAAAACACCATAATGATATTTTGTAAGATGTTACAAATAAGGTAGGCTGATGTTCCGGAGGAATGACGTCTGAAATGGTCCGTGATCTGAAAAAGGTTTGTTACAGCTCCCAAAATAGCTGACAAAACCCGAAGTCCTGCAGATATCTTGGCAACTCTTGTTTTGCTGCATGATGCTTTGAATGTTATTGGATAATGCACGGCTGAAAATCTAGCTATTCCTTTGGCCGTCACAAAGCTGAAGGAAGCATAACGCCCAGTGTCGTGCAACAATTCTACAGGTATGGTAATATTTAAGCCATCCAGGGGTGTGCAAATGATGAAATCAGAACTGTAAGAACGTAGATGGAGTCAGCCACTGCCAGGTTGGTTAGCTAGACACTGACGATCGTACGCATTGACTTCAGTCGAACGACGAAAAAGAGGAAGACAAAGTTTAAGATAAGATCAGTGGGTCCAATGATTTTTAGCAGTCAGAAAAGTTTTTCATCTAGTGCTTGAACTTCATCGCGAAACTCTCCTCGTAGAACCTGGTTCCTCTGAACTTTAATCATAGTGTTGTTCACGGCTTGAGCACTTCGTCACAACCTACAGAGTTCCGATATCAACCTCAAATTCAAACGATTTAATAGATCCCTTTAAACATGATACTGAGGAAAAAGATAAGCAAAGGAGTTCGCATTGCGTGGCGTTGATTAATCTTGTTTCATTCTACAGAGGTGTTTGTACACCAGACACTTTCAGTCTTGATATTGTCCTGTTTTCTTTTGTCCGTTCTGAGTTCATTTTGTTCATTTGCGCAAGGAATCTAAGAAAGGTAATATTACAAGATGTGGGTGACTTCGAGATTTGAACTTGAGTTTACAGGAAGTAGGGTTATGGAGCAGACTTTGATGTAATTAGGTCTGTACGCGTACTGAAGACTCATTTTTTTAACGGAATGTAACGGAAAAAAGAACGCGTCGGTTCATGTACGTGACATCGCTACATACTTTGTATTATGAAAGAGCTTAGACTGCGTGCGAATATGTTGTCTATAGGGCTATAGGCTAGTCTTGGCCTATTGAAAACACACAGGACACGCTGGCCATTGAGCTAGCCTTAGCTCTTGAAGCCCCTTTTATTTGTGTCAAGTGAAGTTGCAATTTCGATAGAATCTTCCAGTAGGCCTATAATATCTCCGATCCACCATTGTACAGCGAAAAAGTGAAACATTTTGGACACAAAGAGACAAAGATAAGCTCCTTTCACACGGCAGATTTACTCCACTGACAAGGCACTCAAAGGTATTTCACATTCTCTTAATCAAGAGATCAGAGTGAATTTTAGTGACCACACCCTTTGCCAAAGAAGAAATTAACGTGCCTGTGTGGCTATATGCACCCTGAATAGCATAACGATGGCTTCCGACACTAATACCAGACTGGACAAATTCTAGAACATGATCAGATACAACTAAAAGTTTACATTCACTTGGACTGAAAGTGTTTAATTCAATTTTACAGACTGTGGCCATTCTAAGCCCCCTACATCTTTTCTGTAGCTGATCAGCTCGCACATCATGAAACTAAAAATACATCAGCTGTAGACGATGAATAACCGACCATATTTGCGGCGACGTCACTTTTATCTCAGGAAGGTTGGTGGTAATTATCATATATAGCAGAACTTTAGTGCTGAGGTAAATGTCGGGTTTTACTTTCCTATAATAAAACATCCTCCACCAATTCCCAACTAAGAAAAGAAATACTACGTAGAGACTTGTCGGTTCTAGGTATAACGCTCTTGTGACAGCGCTACCATGCAAGTCGGCCAGTACAGTTTTATTGTTTCTTGTACTTCAAGAGCACCTCTAAGGAAAACACGTTTTCTCTTATTTTTATCTGTTAAAATAAATATGGAAGCATCCTAATCGAATGCAGAGTCATTCGCCTTCAGAGCTCAACCGTTAACAAGCTTAAAAGGTTTTTTCTGTTCATGTCAAGATGCCAATTCTGAATGTAGATTGCATCATTCGGAGAAAACGAGGGAAACCTTCGCCCTGTGTTCGTTAGGGATAAACCTGTGTATGCCAACAATGCATGTAGCCATTTGTGTACCCCATGTATAATAATTGCCCCCAACCTTCCTAGATGAAAAACGCATGCGTAACGGTTATGGTACGCCAATTTTATCATAATTGCCCCCAACCTTCCTAGACGAAAAACGCATGCGTAACGGTTATGGTACGCCAATTTTATCATAATTGCCCCCAACCTTAAAAACGCATGCGTAATGGTTATGGTACGCCCATTTTATCATAATTGCCCCCGACCTTCCTAGACGAAAAACGCATGCGTAAAGGTTATGGTACGCCCATTTTATTATAATTACTCCTACCCTTCCTGGCCTAGGGAAAAAACAGCGCTTCCTGGCGTCCCCGATTTCAGTCGTATTCTTGAAGGTACAGTATAAATTTGAAACCCTCAATGGGATGGTACCAGATGATTGGGGGGTCGAAATGCAATTGCAGAATTAAAGTCGGAATGCAATTGTAGAAGTTGGGCTCTTTGAATTTAACGTTTTCAAATACATCGTAAATACACTTAGTTGGGGAATACAAGGTCTATAGCCAGGAGTCGTCGTAAACCTTATAATGAAACATAGTACGGTCACATAGTTTCGGTCACAACTGTACACTTGCAATACTTGCAATATTAATTGCATTTTCTAAACTGGTGCACTTCTTACCTTTTACGCTTTGACCCTATTCGCACAGAGCACAAATACTCCCTCATCGGTTGAAAAGAGCCATGTTGGTGGGAGGTTCTCATTCTGTAGGTGGAGATGCGACCGCAACACGTGCATTTCATAGTCGTTGGTGAACCAGCAAAGTGCAGTTCCTACTAAAGGAGCCTGCATTGCTGGGAAAATTGCGGATCAGCTTGAGGCTTATATAAAACACCGTGAAGTTATTAGGAAATTTCTGAAGTGTAAATCCCTCAATACAGAAAAATTGTGTGTAATATCAACTATGTGTATACATTTTCCACAGTATTAAGTGGAGATATCTTCAAGCTGTACACTAATAAATACATTCTTGCAAAACCTTGCCCATTTTATCATACAGACAACAAACTAATTCTACAGATCATTTAAAGAATCAGAACTTAAGCTGTAATTTTCTTACGGGCCCTAGCCTGGACTGAGGTCATGGTATCAGAATTGCTTTGTCCGAAACCGGTCAGTTACTGTCTGCAGAAAATTCTATCTGCTGACTAGAAACTGCTTTTAGGGCAACAGATGAGACATTTCATGAGTATTGTTCATCCGAGAATCTGGATGACACATCATACCAAAAAGTGTGTAGTGTCTTACCAAGAAATCTGCAGATCTGTATTTATTTAGGCATATTGCACAAAGTTACTTCAGCAACTGCTGCTTATTTGAAAGAGGCAGGAACCAGGCTAAAAGGTGACAGCTCTTCTAGTAACTGTTAGCATGCTTACAGCATTGGTATATTTAACCAGTCACTTGGGTAAATTCCCTGCATGCATAATGAATGCCTATAATGAGTACCCACAATGCTTTGGGCCTACTCCATTATATTTTATGATTTTAATGAAATTTTAGTGAAGTCACTCTAGGGACCCAGACACCCTGGGTATATAGAATGCACAGTCTATCATATATATATCTGACATTCCAATTCGGATCTTGGGTGTTTTCTGTCCGCCATTACGCTGGCGTGAGTGGTATCTTGAGGGGTCGGGAATACACGAGAACATATTTGCCGATACGACTGTCCAAGGGCACATGTGTGTGGAAGAATGACGCAGTCTGTAATGTGACAAAGAAAAAAAGTAACACAAAGAAATTAAAGATATCGCAACTGGTTGCAAAATGGAAGTGATCTCAACACTGTTTCTGAGCATGGTTACCTAAACATCATTTACAATTTATACATTCCAAATATCAGGTTGAAATTTCACATCATTTATAACTTATGTAAACAGGAAAATGGCTAAATAAAAGCTTACTAGTGAGTACCGTCTGCTTGATAAGAATCTCTTGATTTTCTGCAAACAAGAAAAACAAAAGGGTTGGTAAACTTTAAAAAAGGGAATGTTTACTGTTCACTAACCTATCTTGAGTTAAAACAAACTGTTAAATTGTGTGCATCTTCAAGAGATCAGACAACACTCAATTGTTACAGATAGGATAAATCAATAAATGTGAAGTAAACAGTGCTTTCTACATTTCTACCAGGGTATCAAGTCAATATGACATATACCAAAGCTCTTCAGCCTCAATTCAATTAATTTGTTGAACAATCGGTCTCCGGCCTGTGAGTAGTTAATTTGAATAATTCCTCCCAAACATTTCAAATTTCAAAGACTGACTATACTTATCAGCACATTTAAACACAGCTTAACTTCCTTCCTGGAATGTTTTACACAAATGTCACATTCACGAGAAATTTGGCAGGATTCAAAATGGTTCCTATAAACCAAAAATATAACGCCATCAAGCTTTGTTTAGGCCTACATGAGTGCATTCCAATGGCAGTGAGATGAGATATGATTGAGTCCCCTAAGAAAAGCGCACATGTAGACAAAATGTGACATCAATGTGTTGTGCATACCGAGGGAGACAGATTGAAACTACCTTAACTTACTGTAACTAATGTAACAAAGAGAAAATTTTATCTAGAAAGAGGCAGTGAACATACAGGCAAGAGAACGTCATAAAACACCAAATATCTTGGCAAGTTACTGCCCGGTCTGAACTCGGCTTTCAGCCAATCGCTAGGGTTGTCAAAGAAGACATCTGCTTCATCCTGATATGAACTTTCCGCATTGCGGTATCGGCTGAGGTTGGGTGGGCATTCCAAGAATCGCATGGAGATGTTGGCATGTATATGACTGAAAGTAATCAAAATCAAATTAAAGTGAATCAAATCTCGTTGGCAATAAAAAAGAGAACTGCTTGAACAATAGAGGAAGAAAAAAGACAAAAAGTTATGACCCACACCAACACTTTGACACTGATAACCGTTAGTTATTGCAGATGTCACAGAATGATATATTTTGCTATAAAAATCATTTGTACATGTAACAATAATTTTTATTTATATGAAGGTGGTAACCACATAAAACATCATCATTATGGTCACTTCCATCTTGCCTTGGTAGCATGACCATCCATGCAAAGATTCTGACGCTTGTTAACATATTCACTTGATAGATCTGTCACACATTCAAAGTGTTCACTTCTAGTGGTATACCCGGTTCAGCTCTTTGTTGCTGGTTGATATTTACCGGGAAAATTTGGAGTTAATTGATGGGACTTTGGTACAAGCCACAATTTTTAAGTCTCCATATAACGACTATCATATTAACCCTAACAGTCCCGAATGCTATAAAGTACTACTCAGTACTTGAGTGGTCTGTCACCTTATGTCATCATACGATCGCTGTGTTTGTCTCTTGACTTGAGTGGTCTGTCACCTTATGTCATCATACAATCGCTGTGTTTGTCTCTTGACTTGAGTGGTCTGTCACCTTATGTCATTATATGATCGCTGTGTTTATCTCTTGACTTGGGTGGTCTGTCACCTTATGTCATTATATGATCGCTGTATTTGTCTCTTGACTTGAGTGGTCTGTCGCCTTATGTCATCATATGATCGCTGTGTTTGTCTCCAGTAAGCAGATAAAAGTACTTATGCAGAGATTTAAAAGTCAAAGACTTCACTAGCAAGGAGAAATCTAACTATCTGAAAAATGAATACACAGGCGTTTCACATCACAGGTTACCAGTGACCAGTCTATGGTACGCCTCACCTGAATAAAGGTGTGGAGTGGCAGGGCATAAGGAACAAGACAGAGGGTGTTCTGATGTGAGCGTTGGGTGCATGGGCTACTGTCTGTAGGTAATTCATCACGTCAAGTGTTCCTCGCTGATGTACAAGGCCTGTGTACAGACACACTGGCAGATTGCTGACTAGGATAAATATCGCTAAGCTACTGGCTCGACCGGCCTTGGATAACTTACTAAAACATACACCTGTCACACAAACACAAAATGGATCAGGTTAGAAAACTACCATATCAATAACAATTGGAATAATGTTCACATAATGTTGCAACTCTGATGTTCCAAAAATAACTCGCTAAAAAGTTGAACTCTACCCAACTCTAAGTTGAGAAATTGAAACTGCCAGCAAGAACGAAAATTATTTCCTCTTATCATGTAAGCTTAAAATTGTGTGATTTCAGAGGGATTTTATCCCTGTTTTCTCTGCATTATGTAAGTTAAAAACACATTCCGTAAGTTCATATTTTGTAAGTTCAAAACATATTCTGTAATTTCCAAGAGTATTTACATCATGAAAACTGCGTGTCCCCTGCAAAAAAGGCAATAGTTTGAAGTTCATTTCAATGATATTTTCATGTCAGATTATACATGTCTGGTTTAACAGAGATATAGCAATTTCATACTTCTGGATCCCAAATTTATAGAGTGACACGTGAAAGGTAATCCATACATAACAGGGGTATACAACTTGTTTCTTTGAAATCAAAGTAGAAGATTACGAGAAACCTTCTGGTGGTTCAACTTACCACAAAAAGACATAGCAATTGGCAGAAGTGGTAGCAAGAATCTGTATTCCTTGTGTTCTAAGAGGCTGTAAAACAGGCACAAGTGAACAATCCCAAATAAAATGTTAACAACTTGGTTAATAGTTTCACAACCATGCTTCATTCATACATTCAGGTTATTTCAATTTTCTGAATTTTTTCAACTGTTGAACTAACTAGTCACACAAACCACCTCTGTCCAAACAGGTACCCAATATCTCGGGGGTTGAGGGGGCAATTGTGACAAAATATCTTGCCCAAGGACAAAGATGTTGCTATCACACAGGCTTGATCAACCCCATCTACTCAGATCTTCAACTTCACTTTTCCGAAAGAGACTTAAAAACTCCGTGCCTGATAAGTATATGTCACTTGGTACATCGTAATCAGGAATAAGTCACTGAGGCTGTTTTACATAATGGCCGAGTAAAGTCAGGATGTGGGTAAATGCTGAAAAAAACAAGTTTCTGTATATGTTGGAAGTGTATGTATGACACGTTACCATCAACACACTTGTAATGTTTGCCATTTGAAAGTTTATAGAAGTCTCTTTCAGACCATGTACATATCTTAAAAGTCAACTGGAGACTTATTCCTGATTTCGATCAGCTGGGTCACATACAGAACACACAGAATGGTTTATTCAAGATTTGGAAATTGAACAAGTCTGGCGTTCCAGGTTTTGAAACCCTTGGTAGAGATTCCTCTTCACCCAGAAACTTGGCATAAAAATAAACCTAGATTCTCCTTACCTATAAACAAATTGTGTCCAGATCATTAGCAGCACCAATGGGCGATAGACACGACCAGCTAACCTTATTCCTAAAATGAATGGGAACACATGGGTACCAATCATCACTGGTAACCCTTGTGTCAAGTACCAGTGCCATGGCTGAGTTCCATAAAATGAGCTGACGTTGTATAAGGCATTGAAGCGAAGAAAGTTGAAGTGGACAAAAATCCACTGAAAGAGAAAATGAAAGCAACACTAGTGAAACCTTGTGTGATTTCCAAGCTGCTTTGTCAGTTGAAATAGTGTCTTATTTACACTTTAAACTGATTAACCTTTGCAATGCCCAATCAGACAAGGATGCAAGAATTTACATTTCACCTTGGTGCTTGCCAGAAATCTCAACCTTATGTACAATTCCAACAATGCAGTACATTTTTGTACAGTTTTTTGTAAGATGGCCACAAAACTGTGGTTAGTTAGTTTGCTGATGATGTAGGTCGAGACTTGGAAAAACATTGTCCACAATGAGCATTACAAGGAGGGAAGGAGGCAACCCTCTCTTCCCATCAACACCACCCCCCCAAAAAAAGTAAGCCTGGGGCTTAAGGGAAAGAAAAAGTGAAAGAAAATATCAAATTTATTCGAAAAATACATGGGAATTTTCCCCCCTTTCACCATTAATAGTTTGCCAGTTTGCTGCTGAGGGCTTGGTCTACCCCTCCCCCTGGCAATATTCATACTAGCATCCACAAAACGTATAATTGCAGATGAATGTTCAGATGAAACAATTCTGAAAAGTTCAAACACATATTTTGGTAAGTTTAACCTTACGTTTTAGCTTAGAATTCTAACCAGACATATTTTGGTAAGTTTAACCTTACGTTTTAGCTTAGAATTCTAACCGGACATATTTTGGTAAGTTTAACCTTACGTTTTAGCTTAGAATTCTAACCGGACATATTTTGGTAAGTTTAACCTTACGTTTTAGCTTAGAATTCTAACCGGACATATTTTGGTAAGTTTAACCTTACGTTTTAGCTTAGAATTCTAACCGGACATATTTTGGTAGGTTTAACCTTACGTTTTAGCTTAGAATTCTAACCGGACATATTTTGGTAGGTTTAACCTTACGTTTTAGCTTAGAATTCTAACCGGACATATTTTGGTAAGTTTAACCTTACGTTTTAGCTTAGAATTCTAACCGGACATATTTTGGTAAGTTTAACCTTACGTTTTAGCTTAGAATTCTAACCGGACATATTTTGGTAAGTTTAACCTTACGTTTTAGCTTAGAATTCTAACCGGACATATTTTGGTAAGTTTAACCTTACGTTTTAGCTTAGAATTCTAACCGGACATATTTTGGTAAGTTTAACCTTACGTTTTAGCTTAGAATTCTAACCGGACATATTTTGGTAAGTTTAACCTTACGTTTTAGCTTAGAATTCTAACCAGACATATTTTGGTAGGTTTAACCTTACGTTTTAGCTTAGAATTCTAACCAGACACAAGAACAATCCTAGGTAAGTTTGGAATGTATTTGCCAATCTGACATACCTTGCCGTAACAAACTCTGTCCATTAGTAAAGAACAGCTGAGAGCTGCACAACTGATGATAGAAGAAACAAAAAAGTGAAACAAATATTCAAATATTGCATGTTATTATCTGTAGAGATAGTAACATATTCAAATATTGCACACTACTATCTCCAGTGACAGTAACATATTCAAATATTGCAAGCTACTATCTCTAGTAATATTAACAAATTCAAATATTGCACACTACTATCTCTGGTGATAGTGACATATTCAGATATTGCACGCTACTATCTCTAGTGATAGTCTCCTTGACTGAATTTCATTGCAGTGGGATTCTGAAATGGACATCAATGAAATGAATTCTACACCATTAACCTCTGACCAATCAAAGCAGTCTTTTCAGGCCTGACTTAAATTGTGTAGGCTAAAGTTGTCACCTGTATGATGAATCAATGCAGTAAAATGTTACCCAGCAAAAGAGGGCTCTTACTGCCACAATAAAAGTGAAAGGCCTTCTCTGATTGGTTGAAGTCAACTGAAATGTTTCAACACTGTACTAAATTTAGGAATACCACAGAGAATTTTTAAAGAAAGATGGATGATGCTTGCATGTACTTCCAGTGTTGGACATAAAATGCATAAATTCTTGACTGTTGATTCCAACTCAAGGAGGTTTTGTACCCAATAGGAATGAAGTCAATGAGAAGAGCCAAGATGAGATTTCGACATCTTGCAAGATGCCACAGGCCAAGAGGTATCCAGATAATAGCAGCGGTAGGTCGCATGATACAAGCAAGAGCAGCTAAGAGAAGGTAAACCCCGGTGGAATATCTGCCAAGACAACACAGACAGCCTATCATTCAGCTTTTTTTTTGTCTGCTTAAATGAAAGAAACACGTTTGAAACAGGGGGGAAAAAATTGGCCAACAAGTAATTGCCAAGGCCATACTGCATCATCAGGGTTCATTACAAAGAATCGTGTTGCGCACGCTGTTCAGAGAAGGTCACAATATTTTCAGAAATAATACAAATTGGCAAAGGACAGAAATCAGTTTCTAAAACTGACATGAATGCAGCTATATTGCAATTTGTTTCAAAGGGAATAAAGTTCTAGCAGCTTAGAAAGCTATGGGTGTACATTACTAAAACTATGCAAACAGGCAATTAGATATGCATCCTCCAAATACATAATTCTATCAATAAGCCATTTGCAAGTTAAATTTGAATAAAATCTGGTACACTGAGTTATCTGACTGCACATAAACGTAACGATATGAATTCCCCAGACTAAAGACACTGTTGCTATACCTCGTGATTCGGGGCAAGCTTTTGCATAGCGACCACCATCTCTGGAATGGACTGGTTCCTTTGTGTCCTTCTTATCCATTGAGAACAGTGTTTTGTTGCAAGGCATCTCTTATGTAACTAAGGAAAAGCTTGACCCAAATCACGAGGTATAGCAACAGTGGTTTTAGTAAGGAGAATCCAAGTTGTTATGTTCATGTGATTTCAAAGAACTCAAGTGTACCAGATTTGGGTCAAAGTTAACTTGCAAAAAACTTATTGTGAGGAGGGGTTGACAAGAATAGCTTTAAGACGACCAATGCTGGATTTCAGGACTTCCCAACAATATTATGTAAATATTCAACAATTGTCAGAGGCAGGACAGGGGTAAGGAATGCCAATATGTACATTATGTTCAATACTTATCGGATAAAGGAGTGGTTTGGGCCCTGATGTTGTGTGAATGTTCCACTTGTTATTGGTGTGGGCATGGCTAGAAACCCTATCCATTCCTTAGAATGCCTACCATACCTGTGCTGACTCGGATCATGGCCTTTGATCATATATGAAGGCCACGGGTAGTAATGCATTGCCCATATCGTCAGGATCATCTCCATGGTGTTTGTCAGCGTCCTGGCTGCCGTGTAGAAAACAAACCATGAACTAAGATGAGAGAAAAGCTGTGAAAATAATGCTAAGGACTTCACAAGTCAAGACTCCAACCATTTATAAGCACCTTTATCACATGAGTCAAGTGCATTACAAGATATCACAAACACTAGAGAGAAAAACTGCTACATTTTCAATGTTTATAATTCATTCATGCTGAGCACTGTCCAAAAGATGTGTGACTAGATCTTGTTTTTAATTACACGTTTTGCCCTTACCTGGCATATATATTCATGAACGCTGTATATTCAGTGCTTGTCCGAGAGCTTGCAAGCAATTAACCTGTAACTTAATTAACATCTCCCTGAAACAAAGTCCATCTTAAAATAGATTGCTGACTCGGACCAGCCAGCCAACCCCAGCAAGCTCGGTGGTCGAGATGTTGAGACATCTGTCCTAGTCATAGGAGGTCATGGGTTTGAGTCCTGCCCGAGTAAGCTTGTGAATTATCTAATAAGCTCTTAGACAAGCATTGAGTATACATGTACTGTGTTTACGAATACACTGTATACATGTACATCGGATAAGGGCAAAACCTGAAATTAAAATTAACATCTCCCAAACGCAACATACATCTTGACTTGATCTTCCAAAATGAGTGTGTAGGCAATTTTCTTTAGATTACTCTGTTACAGTCTGCACTAGAAAGAGTTCTCATTTTGATGTGTGACTTATTTTAGCATCCTCATGAAAATAGACATTGTGTGGAATGACAATGTTAAGGGTTTGATAAGATTCATTTGAAGGCCTTAAACTCCAAAGTGGCTTTGGTGAATTATGACTCGTAATGTTGTTTGGTAAAGTCACAGACATGTCTGTATTCATACAAATGTTTCAGGTGAGTAGGTCATGCTAACCCGTCGTTATCCCCTAAAAGGAATTTATGTGAGGGTGATCAGCGAATAGAAAGGATACAGTCCATCTGGCCACATGTTCTCCCCAGAGAGACTGAGCAAACTTGTACAAATAGTAATCACCAACCGCAGAAAATGTGGCTTGAAGTATCTTGGGGAGTAAAACCTGAAATGAAATATCAATAAAAACTTTACCAATATATTATTATCCAGTTCCTAAATCCCACAGTGCAATGCAGTGCAATGCAGTGCAATGCAGTGCAATGCATTGCAATGCAGGTTTAATAAAAATATGTATTGAAGTATGAAAACTGAACTGTTCATGTTAACATCAGAAATATTTAAGATTATGATCCCTCAAACAACACTGGATAAAAAAATTTACATCAAACATTGACATGCATTATAAAAGTGTTCAATTTACATACAAGCAAGAGGAAAACCATTGAATGACAATCCCAAGAAATCTCTGGAGTCAGGTGGTGATTGCAAACCTAATTTGCATGTCAGACTGGGAGGGTTTGGACCTGCACACCAGCAGAGAAATGCAAGATATGATCACTTTTCAACCTTACTCCCTTCAGGCCAAAGAAAGAACTTATTTAGCTAATTTGCCTTTTGCCTGTCTCTATCCTTGTCTCTGCCTCTGTTTCTTACCAACAGCATGGGATGGTCCAAGTTGAGAAGCTGAAGTGCCTTGTACAAGATGGCAAAGATGACTGGATGTGTGAATCCCCTCAAACCTATCTGCCACTCCCACGTTAGGTACCCATAGGTGATTACTAGGTTAAGGTCAAATGTAAATGCTCCAAAGCAAAATCTGAAAATTATCTTGAGAAAAATATATCTGTCTTATTGTAGCTACAGAAGTTAAGAGTTACAGTACACAACCCTTTTATATAACAATTTTATAAGAATGGTTTAAAAAGCAGGGTTAATTTACGGGCATTTATGACATTTGAAAAACTGGTTGTCCGATTTTGAAATGATAAAGTGCTGATTTTTTGAAGTGGATTGAAATCGGACAAGTAATGCAACATTAAAAAAAAACCAAGAGGATATCCAAAGACGATATTATGCGCCACTTCAAGAGATTGCCAATATTCGTCAGGAACAAAGAATGTCTGAGTTAAAGCGGCGTTGACCCAACGAAACAAAAGTAACACTATAAGCAGTCTACTCCTTGGCCATGGTGCAGGATCCTCGACAGAGGCATTTCCTTTTGATAGGACTGGCTTGGGTGTGTCTGCGTTTGACAGGCTGGCTGTACTGTTTTCGTCTTGGTTATTGATACTTCGGTATGTCACCCGCTTTCTCCTTGTTAGGTCACACTCTCTAGTAAGGGAAGGTGGTTTGGTGTGGTCAGATTGAGCATGGTCGAGTTGGGTGTGGTCAGGCTGGGTGTGGTCATACTGGGTTGATGAGGGCGGTGTGGATTCAGATTGATCTGATGGCTGTGCAGGGGCAGGTCTTGACCTCAAATTGTCACGTTGAGCCATTCCCTAGCCCTGTGGATCAAGTCTGCAAAATCCAAAGCAAAATGTACAAACAAATTATTTAAATCTTTGACTTGTAATGTGATCAGCAATCACTTCCTCAACTCTAACTCCATTTCTGATTTTGTTAAAAACACTGAAGACTCTGAGCTAACTCCTCACAACTCCTGAACTAAACCTCAATTCATAATCTCACAAAAAACACTATGGCCAGGCCTAGTACATCAATCACACATGTATCTCGTTCCTTTCCATGATAAAATATCATGTAATAATGGGAAAGTGGTGTGGAAAGAGTTCCGTATCCAGATATTACTTGACAACCTGTGCACAAACCCTAGGAGAGTAGTCTGAAAAAGTTCTACGTCAAGCAGGTAAATTTTTCCATATTTTACATGTTAAATTTGACTTTTTAGGACAATGTTATTCTCACGGTCGGGATGACATCACTGAGTGTTGATTCTTTTCTCTGATTGGTCAACTGGTAGCTTTTCCATATTTCACACTCGTAACTCAAAGGGGCGACTATACTCAGACTATAGTGTTGTAGTTTACGGGAAAAATGTGCCTGAAATTTCACTATTTATGCGCTATGCATATCTCCCGCCAGTGCCCAAACAGTACCAAAAGGGTTTCAGTTACTGTATTTTTAGTCACATTGCAGCAAAATATGAGGAAAACTTATAAATCCCAGAACAAAGTGAATGGAGAATTACCCCTTCGTCCAGACTTGAGTGTAATAAATGGAACAACCTCACTTCCTGATGACTGACGTGACTGATAAGTGATATACCACTCTGGGAGAAACTAGTGATGTCCACAAAGAACTGATGAGTTTATGCTTGCCCTCCATTCGACTGAAACATAAAATGATTAACATACACTCACGGTGCAAACACAGAGTAAGCCTACCTCAGACTGCTCTATCATGGTGAGCTCATATGGGCATGTACCTACAGTGCAATCATGACAATGCCAAGGGTCAGATTTTAGAAAGTGATTACCCTACGCTTTGAGATTTTAAAACGACAGACATAAGGGGAAAACCTTCTCGGTACTCCTCTTCTTGTCCTGAGAGCCCCATGCGAAAATATTTGTCAACTTACCGGCTTACTGATTAAGCAGAAAATGTAAACTTGAAAAGCCGAATATGTTGTGAAAAGGAAACCCAAACTCACAGTCACACAGACTAGACGAAACGCATGTGCCAAGTAGGACGCCCTCTTTCGGTTTCACTGACAAATTAGTCTGGTTTTCTGACTTAATAGGAAAATGCCGGCTACCTACAATAATGAATTTCTTGTAACTGGAGTCTGGGAACTGGGCGTCTAAACATGCTAGCGCATTGGCCGAGTAAAAGTAGCGGCCGGCCGCGCCGGCCGGCCCTCGAGTACATTATATATTCTGTACGTGTACGTGTGCATTACATGGGGCTGCATGCACAAGTATGTGATCTTACTTTGCAGACGGCTCCTTTTTCAACACTCCCTTTTTTATTTTGGTAAGTCTTTCTCGAAAACTGACTTCCGTTTGTTCATTTTAAAGTCGAATAATTTTGTTGACCTACCATTGGTTTGATGTTTGGAGATTGTAAACTAGCGCGGGTAATGAACCCCACTGCACAGTTCTGGGGGTAGCGTAATTTTAAACTAGTCAGAGACTCTTTTGCATTTGGACATGGTCGGGCGATTCGTAGGATCCTTCCCTGGGACTAAGATATTACTAAGCTTGAACAAGCTTGGCAAGATTTACTCCATCCCTAGTGCTCATGAAATCGGGATGGACTTACCCTTGCTAGGGGGCAACTAACCTTGTACTAGTACTAGACCTAAATGGTGTTTACATTTAGTTTATATAATCACTTCTTTGCTGATCCTTTCTTGAAAGGGTGTGATGCCAAGTATGCTAACAGTTTGGATTAAACTTTTCTAATTTCAGGAAGATCGTCACCAGCCCTAATTACAAACATGGTTCTGAGGATTCCTAGGATACCATTTCCTCACATTGCCATAGCAACCATTGTTGGCAGTGTCGCAGGACTGTACATCTACAAACCGATGTTGCAGAAATACTTGAAGCAGGAAAAAGAACAAAGCAACGAGGAAAACAACACCAACGAATTGGGAGCTGCCGAGGGGAAGACAGTGCTTACAAGTGTCTCTAACACAGAGCAGGAGCACACATGATACCCCAGCCAGGCCAGGAAAAATAGATTGTGAATCTATGTACTGCAATTTAGAGCTTTCTGAACTCAAAGTCTCCACTCCAGCTTGTGAAACTGTTCTCAACAGGATTGCGTCTGTTGCCAAACTGTTACATATTACCAGTAAGCTGGCTTTTGGAAGTGCAATTCCCATTTCACCAGACTTTGTTTGTCTACCAAGCCTTGAGGGACAGTTGTTGGTCAGGATGATGTTGCATATGAATCTTTGAAGTTAGCTCAAGACCATTTCTAGGGAAATACTAGGCATTTTGTACAAATATAATCAGAGACATACAAATATCAGGGATCTGCAGACATCTTATTAATAATGGTGCAGTCTTTTAGTGCATGTACACAACTTATTTTAAATGTGGATTCAACTGGACTGTCGAGGGAAGAATCTTTATCCTTGGTATATTTATAATCCCAGGTAGATGGGGGTATATATCCCCTACTTATTGGGATGGGCTATTGAATCATCCCCACACACACACACACACTTTTTTTAAATGAGCAAAAAAATTAAAGCGGATTGTGAAGAAATTTCAGGGTTTCCTGACTAAAATATTTGCAATATCACTGAAAAGGGAAAGCAATTTTAAAAAGCCATGAATGTGACATTCTGATGTAAGACTCTGCATAAATTGGGTGTATATGGTGCCCCCCCCTTTAAATTTCCATGGCTGGGCAAGTCATCCCCCACCTTTCCCCATCCCTCAGTTTCCAACACGGACTTTAATACACCTCCAGTCTCGATCAAATCCAACTATTCCAAGTTTTTAAAAAGCATCTCGGTTCAAATTTTGAAAGTATCTTGTATTGTGAACTTTTTTAAGGAACGGGAAGGGTCTAGGTTGCCTGCTGTCACTTTGTAGTTTCAGGAGTACGTTGTGGTTATCGCAGGGTATAAATATGGCAGATATGATGCCGTGGTCATGTTTAGCACTGCAAGCTTTCAGTTTGATAGGGCAAATTCTGACCAAGTTTATTTCACACTGTAAGAAAGAGGACGACCATAAAGCAATGATAGTCCCAAGCCTGTTCATAATTTTACAATCACCACTTCAACAAGCAATAGAGCGAATTTCCACGCTCTGTGGCTAAACATTCTGAACCTATGCATGTTTGCAGCTGTGCTACATTTTCCTGGCACTTTCTTCCGTTCAGTTTACAAATTACTAAACTAAAAAGTTCTGTGAAGATATTCATGGTGCTTGTATGTATCCCATCAGAATTACTTTTTGTTGTTAAATAAAAAAAAACAGACTGCTGTCTACTGATTCAATTCAAAAGTTTTAATCTCATATCAACTCAACATTAACACACAGCAGTGTAAAACTTGCAGTTGGAGAACATTTATACATGCCATGAAATATAAATATGTTCAAAAAATCAGTTCTGATTAAGTAAAACAAGAACCATGTGGTTTTTATCTGAAATTTTCTTCAAAGAAAAGATGTCATGTTTTGGAAGAAATAAACAAACCCCAAATGAAGCTGAGAATTTTCATCAGAGACCCCTCTAAAAGTACATCTACTGAAAACATCCTTCTCAAACACTGCAAGAAGCATTCGATGGTGTCATGCAATTCCTTGGTAACCTCTGAACTCCGACCTATGTTAGCACTACAAAACGAATCTGCAAAGATGATGTGATACATGGTGTATCTGTTAAGTTTTTTGCCAAGTGTCCAGTTACTATATGAAGTATCCTATCTTGCAGAATTTGACATGCTGTCGGCTAGCATCCATGAAAATATCTAACATCACATCCAGGCATTTGTGACAGTAAGCACAGCATCTGAAGATCCACGGTTGAGGATATGAAGGTTCAGCGGTCATGACGTGGAAGGTAAATTTCCAAACACGAGCATGTCAATCTGGTAACTTCATCCGAATATGGCAAAATCTCTGAAAAGAAACAAACAGGGAATGGAATAAATGACGTTACAAGGGTTTGGGAGAGAGAAAAGCAAACATTAACCAGAAAAACATTCAACTTTAGGACTATGGTTCTCTTGGCAATGTGCAGCATAACATTCAAGCAAAACAACAGTGCTTGATGCACAATTGCTCTCAAGCCTCTGGTCAATCCTGTGTGAAATCTCTACTTCCCTTTACTTTCTGTCTTTGAAAAAATCTTCCACGACTGCGCATTTTTGGGGAAAAAAGCAAGTGGCGAAACTCAGAAGTATAAAAAAATACTGCTATAAGATAAACTGATCGCACAAAGATCGAGCGGATGCACAGATTGACTAATTATGCTCAACAACAGCAAGGGGAAGACCTTTGTTTAAGGACCTCAGCGTTCCTGAGTATTTCATTTCTGAATGGGTATCCACCACGTTTATACGAACCTTTTTGTTTACAAGACCACAAAAGTAGCCCATTACCAAAATACAGTCAACTCTTGTTATAACAAGGTTGCTGGGACCAGACAAATGACTTTGTTATAACCAGAACTTTGTTATAAGAGGAGTGGAAAAGCAAAGAAAAGCATAAGAATTCAAGAAAGTAGGATTCTCAGAATTTGTTCTTTATAAAAGTATTTTGTTATAAAAGTGTTCTTTGTAATGAGAGTCGACTGTACTAGTCAAAGATGGACAACAGCAAGCTACTAAGAAGGAATTAAAATGTAGACCTTGAGTCCTTACCTAAAACAAATGAATTCCTAGTAAACTGTCATCACACAGTAAGTCCACATTAATCCTCTGTCTTGTATTTTCCTCGGACAAACGGTACATATCCCATGATGACTTGCCAATCCGTGGCAAAGAGGAAAGTGACACCTAGCACTCCACCCCATATACCTGCCGTTCTTTTCCTGGAAATAAACAAGAAGTATGATTAGCATACAACACTTTCAAAATATAGACAGGATGCTGAGTCTTTTTTTTTTTAAATTTTGCTTTGAACTGAGTTACAATAAGCTGTGCCCAACAGAGGCACAACGGATCAACATGACATTTCAAGAGCTAATTTTGAAGATGCCTATGTTACAGGGATATGTGAATTTTCAATGGTGCCTTTTGCCCTTTCACCAGGCCATATTTATAACACTGCATCCTTGCTCTTCCATGTTGTCCAATAGCCCAAAAAATTCACAAGCTTACTCAAATCTATGACTTGAATACTCAACTTGTGCTAGTACTCAAGTACTCATACTCAAGTGTGCTAGGTCAAATGGCTGGTCAAGTCAGATGTGCGAATAGGCACCTCAATCAAACTGTCTTCACTGATTTACTTTACAATAGGGAGATATTTTGTGATGATGGGTTTTGCACACTGGAAGCGTTTAAAATTCCCCGTTTTAGTCAAACGTGAGAAACGCAGTTGCTAGATTTGGAATTCTTTCCACATGTAGTGTTCTGTGCCATGTCTTTCATAAATCATAATTATGCCTAAACAGTGGCTTTTCATTGAAAATAGGTCCAATAAAAGGCCCCCCATACACACAATGAGCAAATTTAGTGTAGGGCCTATGTACATGTACTATGTACAGAAATTCAATTGATTAAGTAAATGTTCATAACTGCCCGGACAACATAACAAATACACTTCAGTGACGGCTGCAGACACCATCCTTTCTCCAGTAACCAAAACCATGGACTGGCTACCTCCAGAATTGCAACTGGGGTTCAACGTCCGCAACGCCTCCACATCACTTACATGTATGTGCTTAGCCTTGCCATGCTTTCTGTAACTTTTGACTGGATGTCGGACAACTTGACCGTTTGCCAACTCGACTTTGGACAACTCAACCGTTGAGACAACTCGACCGCTTGCTAAGGTTTTGGTTTAAAGGGAAATGTAAACTTCTTTTTGAACAAAAGTTGCTCTCGGATAATTCTGGCCAGAATTCTGAATTCAGAATTCTGCGTTAGGACAACTCAACTATGACAGAGAGACAACTCAACCAGTGAGATCTCTTTACATAATACAGTCGTTTTCCCAGTTCAAGATAGCAAAATTATTCGGTCAGATTGCAGACCTACAAACATCCTCAAATTCCAGTGAAATGTGGTCACCGTCCACCTTGTGTGATAGAGATACCACGGTTACCACAAAATCAGTTTCAAATTTTAAACTTTTAATTTGGACGTACAGGATCGACAAAAGTGGTGACACTTTATAATGCATGATCCAAAACTAGGAAACAATATGCATTCAGTTTTTGGCCAGTTTTTAAAAAATGCAACTTTGAAAGTCATTTTGATTAAACAGACATGAGATGCAAGAGTTTATACATGTATGACTGCTGAGTATGAAAACAGGATTTGGGATCACTCGTCACAGTGAGTGATATATATCGCCTTAGACTATGCGTCATTTTTTTCCTGCTACCGTTCCAAAAGTCAAAGTGCAAATCAGAATTCTGGCCAGAATTATCCGAGAGCAACTTGTGCCCCTGTCAACTCGTACCCCAGTCAACTCATGCCTGAGTCAATTCGTACCTTGCATACATTATTGTCATCAGTGGATAATCCTACCAATGGCTGCTTTGCTTGCAAAAACTAAACGTTTTAATTAATTTTAGTTTACGTTATATAATCCTCTCCTTCACTTTAGAAAAATCCTTGTACGTTGGGCCACTGCGCGAACCAAATTTTGTCACGCCCCCAGAGCGCTAGCGCTGCACCAGCGCGGCCCGCCTGGTTTTCAGTTTTCCTTCCAAAGTTGCTTTTGATCGAGCTCAAGTTCTACTCTGATCAGTATCCAATCCAAATTGGATGGCACCATTTATGACATCATTGGCCTAATATGGAATGTAAGGGCATGGCTGCCGGAGATTGGCAAACATAATAATAACTTTAAATATGCAAAGCACAATTGGATGTAGTGAGAATTTAAAATGGTTGTGCAGCGAAAATGCTGCATGTTGCATGTTCTTGGTTGATTATTAGCAAAATCTCACCACGTGCTTTTTACATCCGAACTGACCAAATGACGTTTGACGATTTTGGTTTGGCAGTTCGGCTGCAGTGCTATTCTAACGTGCGGAGTACGAGTTGTCCTGGGTGCGAATGGTCCAGGGTACGAGATGACCTGGGTACGATCGAGTTGACTTGGGCGGGAGTTTGGGGGGGACAAGGTGGCCTGGGTACGAGTTGTCCCGGGTACGATTTGACCTGATACCGTCGATACATGTGAGTGTCCTGGTCCGTGCACACACGGCGTATGCCACGGTAGCCCCACTAGTGTGGCACGGACTCTCACTCCTGATCCATCCTTAGCCACACATCCGTACATGCAATTTCGTGTCGGCGTATTGAACATTTCGGCGCACCCACTTATCATCATGAGCACAATTTCTTTTGCACACGAACACGATTCTTGACCTTTCCGCTTTTTAAAAACAATTTATTGAATGATTTCACTCACGTTATTCAGGTATTTTCCAGTCTTGTTGCCTTTATCCATTCACTCTAACGGGCTCGCTCTTACAGTCGCCGTCTTTAAAATAAGGTCGGTGAACATTACATCACTTGATCCCTCATCGTTTCGGCAGCTCTTCCATGTCAAGACATCTAAACTGCTGCCAAAATTTTGGAAGAGGCCGTTGGTACATGTCGTATCTTATCGCTCAGTCCGTGTATTACATACATGTATGTCTTGACATGGAACAGCCGTCGAGATGATGAAATGTTCAATACGCCGACACGAAAATGCGTATAACATACGGATGTGTGGCTAAGGATGGATCAGGAGTGAGAGTCCGTGCCACACTAGTAGTGGGACCAATGGCAATGCCACGGCAAAGCCAGCCGACATTTACACCATCGCCGAGTCTGCTTTCTTGCTTTCAACAAAATGTGAATCCTGGTAACAGAAAAACACAACTCACCAGTTCCTTGACAGCTCAATATACCTAGGGCCAATAAATTTTGAAACAGCTCCTGGAATTAAACCCATTTTGATGAAATATTTCCTCCTGCGCGGAGTGACTGAAGTCGCGATTTTGTACGATTATTAAGGTCAGTTGCCGGTGTAGCGCGGTACCCATTAGCCATACAGAAGAAGCCATATACATCACAACTATCGGTAAGTGCACCAGCCTACAGCGTCTGCAAAAGGAGGACGCCCTCTATGGTTTTGTCCAACCTTTCTCGAATTTTCTTTATAGAACGCCGTTTTATTCCGTTTTAATCCATCGCGAGAAATCTTGACTCCGTCTCCGTTCAGGCCTCGTGACTTACATCGAAACTATTTCTAGCTTATGTTCGAAATAAATGAAAACAATTCTATCCCTGGGTCAATAACAAAACATCTTGATCTCGTGTTACTGTACTGAGAAATACACCTCCAAATTACATGTACATGTATCTAAAACTCAGTGAAGCGGGCCGCGCCGGGCCGGCTGGGGAGAAAGCTGAGATGCCTGGAGCCGAAACTGAGATTTGGAACTCTTAAACACTTTTCATGTGAAATGGAACATTTGTCTGGCAAAATCAGATTTCCAGTCAAACAATCATGCGGTGTTTAGCGGTCCACGGTAAGTGTTATAGCTCTCGATCATAATACTGACAACTTGGGCCCTGTTAGCCACGCTACCAATAATGTATGTTTGTAGTATGGATTTACATATGAGATACAAGGCTTAGTCATATCGACCTACATTGTTGTGTTTTTGCCTGATATTGTGGAAACTCATTGGTAATGAGAGTCTGATTTTTTTACACCGTTGCAAACGTCCAGTTGTGCAGCCTGTTAGGGGCGTGTGGAACGCCAAGTTTATTCAGCAATCTGTAACATTAGTATAACGTCGTTTAGTAAATTTTTAAAACTGCCTCAATCGGAGGTGAATGGAAGAGAATTTCCCCTCCCATTAAGAAGATTTGAAAAACAGTCCTCTACTTGCATCACCAGTCAACCGACAAATAAACCAAAATTAATGATTGGTCTCGTTCCTATGTCCGATCATCCAACTCTCGGACATTGGCCTGAAAGGCCAGATTTCACATACTCCAACCAGGAGTTATTGCAAGTCACCAGAGACGAAGTGTCACTGATTGGGAAAGCACCATCATCTTTTCACAGCACAGAGTCCAGACTGGCTGGTCCTCAGGGATGCTGACTTTTTTACCACTCCGGCCAGCCCCCCCCCCACGCCCCGAAGGGATCAAAGCCTATGCCCACATTATATGTAAATACTCGTTGCAGCCATTTCGCCAAGTTTTATACAGTATGGCGCCTGGGGCACTCAACTTAAGATGAAATTGAAATACCGTAACGATTGTCATTTAATGATAGAAAAGAACCATTCAATTTCAATCTCTGCGCATTTCATGGTCTTTAAGGTCCCTTACTTCATCTTTAAAAAAATACGCTTTCATAGCAACTGTATAATTGTATTAGTCATTCATTGTCGCAGGGACAAGCATTGGTTGCTTGTGCTTGAACAGACTTTCATAATTTTTGTCTCGTGTGTCACTATTCCTGTGAAACCCTGTTCAATCACAAGAAAAAGTTATCTAGAGAGGTGTTCCCGGCTGAAAGGAATTCAGATTATTAAAAACAGTGATCCAAATTATGACAAGCATAGCACCGTATTTTTTCCTGTTATCCGTCCATCTCATCTAAAACAAGTTACTTAATTTAATCTAACAGTGACATCCCTGTCTAAAAACTGGTGGAAGGGATAATCCCCATCCTTACGGGGGATTTTTGCCCACAACCCTAATTTTGTTTCCAATACCCCTCTTGTGCCAATATTTCCGCAATCGGAAAATGTATGTGAGTTTGCCGGAATGACTAACTTCTATCAAAGAAAATTGTAGTTTTTATTTCAAAACGTCTGACCCTTTAACAGTGCACTTTTCAGAGGTATGATGTTTTTCATCTCTTATCCGCCAACACCGCTACCCTCCACGTGCCAATGGTGCTTGACTTTACTGTGTGGTTCTTAGGTGTAGAGTGTTACCCATTCTATGCGATTTACTGAATAACGGAGAATTATCAGAGTCAATGTTACAGTTCATGTATCAAAAGAGACATCAACAGAAATGGTTGCCGTTCAACAACAAAATCCATCTTTATTAAAAAATAACCTTTTCTGATCAACTGCTGCTGTAAATTCTGCAAATCAAAAGACTACACGTAAACACCTTTTTTGAATTCACAAAACAGTTTGAGGTTTGCAAGCATTAACAACAAAACACATAAAATAAATAGTTCTGAACAATACATACAAATTAAAACTTTTAAACAGTTTTACCGTCACGGTAAATATTGTTGTTTCTTTTCAATTGTTTCTGCTAAGTTTTTAAAAAATTACATCTGATTAATTTTTTTTCACTTGCTTAAACGAATTCTAACTCTGTATTTTTGGCATCATTATAAACCTTAACTTTGATTGTCTTTCAACAAGTGCATATTACATGAAATACAGTATCACATGAAATTCTAAAATCAAAGTGTATCACTTTTGAAAGTGTATTATAAAGATATTATTAAATGAAATGAATGTTGATGAAAATGACATTCCACACATTCTAATCTTACACTCTTGCTTCAAAGCAAACTTGATGAAGTTAGTGCATCTTTTATTTTTTTTGTACGTCCGATAATCTACATGTACACAAAAGTGCAAAATACAGTCTCCGATATTAATTTATGATTAATTAGTATGCAGTTCGGTATTAACGGCTGGAGCTTTCAACAGAACATGCGTGCACTTAAAGTTGTTGTTTCTACTAACCTTTTAAAGAATATTTAATCAGCCACAAATCCTTTTAACTTCTAACAAAGCGCAGATTTTGGTCTTCTCTATTTGTTTTATTTTACACTTGCATTCAAGCTCCACGTAATGCTGTGACTATTGTTAGTGTGTGTACAATTAAATTATCTTTGTGGTCATTCGCAATCACTTTCATAAGTTAGGTAAGTGTTTACAATAATGTCACCTTCTAAGTATAACTGCGATTCCTGCTTTGACTCTTGTATCAAACTGCTTGCATTCATTTACATCTAATTAATCAGCAATTAAAAGTTCCTATTTAGTCGACCTCCTCAACTGTAGGTCCTTGGCTTGCTCCTGAAGGCCCGCCTTGGAACTGGCTACCTGCCTGTCTACCTCCTCCATGAATCTTAGTCATGATGGGAGAGCATTTCCTAGAAAGTTCTTCCTGTTGATGAGTGATCTCATCCTTCTCAGCAAGAGTGTTTCTCTCCATCCAGTCCAGGGTCTCTTTGACGGCATCCCGTACCGTCTTCTTGTCGTCATCGGTCAGTTTTCCCTCTGGGACTTCATCTACGGCTTGCTTTAGGCTGTAAGCGAACGACTCCAGGCCGTTCCTTGCAGTGATGCGGTCTCTTTGTGCTTCGTCCTCTGCCTTGTACTTCTCGGCGTCTGCCAGCATACGGTCGATCTCAGCTTGGCTCAGGCGCCCTTTCTCGTTCTTGATGGTGATACTGCTGGACTTGCCTGTACTCTTGTCTTGAGCAGACACATTCAGAATGCCGTTAGCATCAATGTCGAAGGACACATCGATCTGTGGCACACCGCGTGGTGCAGGAGGAATTCCGGAAAGTTCAAAGGTACCTAGGAGGTTATTGTGCTGCGTCATGGGTCGCTCTCCTTCAAAGACCTGGATGGTGACTGCGGACTGGTTGTCAGAGTACGTGCTGAAGGTCTTGGATGCTTTGGTTGGGATGCGAGTGTTGCGTTCCACAAGCTTGGTCATGACACCACCGGCAGTCTCGATGCCAAGAGAGAGGGGTGCCACGTCTACCAGGAGAATGTCTTTGACTTCATCACTCTGATCTCCTGTCAGGATGGCAGCTTGGACGGCAGCCCCGTAGGCTACAGCCTCGTCAGGATTGATGGATTTGTTCAGTTCCTTCCCGTTCAGGAAGTCCTGCAGCATCTTCTGGATCTTGGGGATTCGAGTGGAGCCTCCTACCAGCACAACCTGATCAATCTTGTTCTTATCTAGTTTGGCATCCACCAGAGCTTGCTCAACGGGTCCAAGAGCCTTTCTGAATAGCGAAGAGCACAGTTCCTCAAACCGGGCCCTGCTGACGCTGGTATAGAAGTCAATCCCCTCAAAGAGAGAGTCCACCTCGATGTTGGCTGTCGTGCTGCTGGACAGCGTGCGCTTGGCTCGTTCAGCGGCCGTACGCAGACGGCGCAGGGCCCTGGGGTTGTTGGACATGTCTTTCTTGTTCTTCCTCTTGAATTCAGCAGCCAGATGTGCCACCAGGAGATTGTCAAAGTCTTCTCCGCCAAGATGGGTATCTCCAGCAGTAGCTTTCACCTCGAAGACACCATCGTCGATGGTGAGGATGGACACATCGAAGGTGCCGCCTCCCATGTCAAAGATGAGGATGTTCTGTTCTCCTTTGAGTTTCTTGTCCAGTCCGTAGGCCAGGGCAGCTGCAGTGGGCTCATTGATGATCCTGAGGACATTCAGGCCAGCGATGACCCCAGCATCCTTGGTAGCCTGTCTCTGGGAGTCATTGAAGTAAGCAGGCACGGTCACCACTGCATCTTTGACCTTCTGACCCAGGTAAGCTTCAGCTACCTCCTTCATCTTGGTCAGGACCATGGAGCTAACTTCCTCGGGGGCGAATTGCTTCTTCTCTCCCATGTACTCTGCTTCGACCATCGGTTTGCCGCCTTTGTTGATCACGGTGAATGGCCAAAGCTTCATGTCGGCTTGAACTGACTGATCATTAAACTTTCGTCCGATCAGACGCTTGGCGTCAAAGATTGTGTTCTTTGGGTTCCTGACGACAAAAAAAAGGAAAAGAAAAACAAAATGAAAAGTTTTACGTTACAATTTTGCCAAGTATTTTTGTTAATAAAACTAAGCCAGCCTGGCCTAGAAACATAAGATACACTATATGAAAGCTTAGTACTTGTTATACAAAATTCTATGCTGGATTATTTCTTATTTATAATGTACAATAAGAACCCAATATTTTCGTACAATTTTTCTCGCTTTTGGAAGGATTTGTACAGAAGTAAGTAACTTTTTAATACTTTTTCAAATGCTAAATTGGAATCTTGCTAAACGTAAACTTCCATGACTGAAAGAAACCTTTTTGTTTTCATCGCTAGTCAAGCAGTAAAATAATTTATGGTCAGAAATAACAATACAATCTGTTTGGGATTCTATTCAAGATTAAGTAATTTGAAAAATTCATTCAATATGATTTGCTGTCCGGTCTCCTTGATTACAAAATTAAACTTATCCGAAAAAGTCTGTTAAAAAAGAAATCGCAATGAATCATTTACAAATCTTTAGTTTCTTAACGGTGTTATTTTAGCCATTTTATATTGGCAATAGTGTGGAAGGCTCAATGCGGTCATGGTGTTAGATCTGACAATACGATCAAAAACATGTGTCTTGTCAGTCTGCCAAGGTACTGCTTCAAGAAAATGACTGAAATTAAGTCGATTATCGCCTTAAAGGGATAATGCACATAGATCGACCGTGCATACGAGCACGTAGTCTGATGACTGTCGTCCGTGACGGAGACATGGTATCGGCTCCGTCTAAATACATTAATCAAAAATGTGCAATATTTGACTCGCTCTGCATTCGGCATATTGCATATCATAAGATGAAAAATGATGAGGGATTACTCAGAAATTGAATGCAAATTTGTGGTAATTATTTCAAATACGTTTCTTTAAAAACTCAAGTGCTTAAAATAATCTATTTCGCACCCTTGCATCATCTGACTGATTTAATACACACAAAGTGGACTGTATATGCGTAAATATCTAACTTCACAAAATCCTGGTGGGCCTAGGCCTATTTTGTGACCAAAATTATTTCAGCAGCTTCAAGTTGATCGAGTTTGCACGCTATCTGCAGTAACTGCACCAGATAAAATTAGAGATCGATGTACTTACATAGCAACTTGATTCTTAGCAGCATCTCCAATCAGTCTCTCTGTGTCAGTGAAGGCGACATAACTTGGTGTGGTCCGGTTGCCTTGATCGTTGGCAATGATTTCCACTTTGCCATTCTGAAAGACTCCAACACACGAGTAAGTCGTGCCTAGGTCAATCCCGATAGCTTTGGGCTTAGCCATCTTCAGTGTGGGTTACTTTACTAAGTTGCGATGTCAAAGTTCTGATTCTGGATTGGCAATGTTGACGCTCCTTTTTCGTCTTGGAAAATCACTCTTCGTGGAGGGTGTCGTTTTTCGATGTAGGAACTGATCCTAAGTCGCTGTCTGGCTCGTTTGAAAATCTGACGATGCACTGCAGCTGTCGCGAATTTATGCTAGCAAAAATAGTTCGAGTAAATTCGATTCCAAAGATATAAACGTAATGCATTCTTTTCATTCCGTCCAGAAATTTCTGCAGTTCATTATAAAGGCTATTATGTCCCGCCCATTTTTCTCGAAAGTGCTTTGCATAGGACTTTGACTGACAACAGAAATCTAGTTTGGTACCTAAACCTTCTGTACCATATTTATAATATAATATTGGAGAAAGCACCATGTTACGAAACGTGCATATTCATGTTTTACTCCGGAGGTGATGACGTCATATAAAAAATAATTGGAACAGAAATTTCCAGAATGTCTCGAAAGAGGGCGTCCGGCAAACGTAATTATTGTCAACATGGCGAATGGTGCGGGAAGTATCTGTGTGAAATTTTCTGAGAAAAGTGGACGAACACAACTAGACGAAATAGATTTTTCTGGATTAGTAAGCTCCTTACGAGAAAAAGTGTCCGCAGCCATCGGTTTGCCGTCATCTGAACTTTGTAAGATTACTTCTTCCGAAGTTGTAACGTCTAAAAAGATCATTCATAGACCTAAGATGTAGGCCTATGCACGGACCCTCACGCCCGATCCATCCTGCCTTAGCCACACTTCCGTATGCGCAATTTCGTGTCGGCGTACTGAACATTTTCGGCGCACCCACTTATTATCGTGGGCGCAATTTCTTTTGCACACAGACATGATCCTTGACCTTTCCGCTTTCTAAAAACCATTTATCAAATGATTTCACTCACGTTATTCAGGTATTTTCCAGTCTTTTCACCTTTATCCGTTCAATCTAACGGGCTTGCTCTCACAGTCGCCATCTTTAAAATAAGGTCATTGAACATTACGTCACTTGACCCCTAATCTTCTCGGCGACTGTTCCATGTCGAAACATATATAATACAGGGATAAGCAATGAGCGATAAGATACTACATGTACTAAATGGGCTCTTCCAAAACTTTGGCAGCTGTTTAGATGTCTCGACATGGAACAGTCTTCGAGAAGATTAGGGGTCAAGTGACGTAATGTTCAACGACCTTATTTTAAAGATGGCGACTGCGAGAGTGAGCCCATTAGATTGAATGGATAAAGGCAAAAAGACTTGAAAATACCTGAATCACGTGAGTGAAATCTTTTAGCTCATTTTGTGGTAACAGGTCACATACGTAGGGACATATTGAGTTAACTGAACAAAAATGAACCAGATGGATGAAGTAACACTGTGACAGACTCTTGTCTTAATATTTCTTGATCTGATAGCGATGGTTTACTGTGGTCGACTCTTACGAGACACAGACAGCTTGAAATTCTATGGATTAGAATCAGGATGCACTGTCCATGCACTGAGGAAGAAAGAACCAGTACCAACCGCACAAGCAGGTTAGAAAATACCACCGGGAGTTTATTTTCGCAAGAAATCAATATTGTGAAAACAGATGTAGAATTGTTTTAACAACAATAGGCTGCATCTAGAGCTAGGTCCAAGGCAACACCCATTGGAAACTTGCAGGAGCACACTGATAATTAAATGCCATTCCCCTGAAATCCCATTTGAGGCCTTTGTATGAACTAAATGGATCTGACCTCAATCTGACCTGACTTCAGACTAAATCTGACCTAATGTAACCCTTTGTAATGTGTTGATTGATCCGGTAACGTGGCACTAATTTTACTCTGAGTATTATTCAACCCAATTTTGGCTCCTCGAAGAATGACGTATGATAGTTCGTGTTGATGCACTTTGAAAAAAAAACCTGGTATTTCTGCCTTGGTGTTGTAATCCAGACCTGGCTTTTGTGTTCACTTTAAATTTCAGCGTACAGTCTAATACCTAAAGGATTTCCTCTCTAATCAAACATTATTGGTGGTCATTTCATCCTCCTTTTTACTCAGTCTCTCTATTCATTTATATTCCAGAACCACTGGATGATGTCGCCATTCGTCACCTGATAACCGCCCTTCATGCTGCTCTACTAAACCCCGCCCACCGACAAGCTGTAAGCAGGACTAAAACTGAGCTCTAATTATCTATTGAACTGAAGATCATTTTATTCTTTCTAATTATTTTCCCAAAATGCATTTTGTGATACAGGTGCACAGGATCCTGACAAGCACTGAAACCATTGACAATATTATCGCAGTGACACCTGGGTTAGCATCAGACCACACGGCAGTGTGTAAGTCTGCCAGTCTGCTCCAGTTTTTGACACCATTTTTAATCCTTTTGGATTTTTTATTGACTTCAAAATCTCGATATACATGTTATTTTTTGCTCAAACCAAATCAAGAAGTAATTTAGTTATCTTTATGTCCTCAACCCAAATCTTTTGCAGCAATGCTTCGAGACCCAGAGTTATTGATACAGATTGCTGATGCTGATAATGTGCGGAGGTGAGAACAATATGAAAACTGATGGTCATTGTAAGGTTTTTGTCGCAACCACTTCCTGCCGGGGCAGTTATCAATGTTGATGATGCTGGGCCGGGATATTTATCATTTTTTTCTGTTTTCAAAATTCTAAAAAAATTCCAATCTTCATTTACTGGACACTTACAAACACGTGAAGGACTGTCTGGTGTCCCCTCTAGCCTGACAGACAAAATCTATTGATGCCTGAGTATTTCAGCCAGGCCTGCAGCCTTGTAAAAAGAGCCCAGATTGTGCGGTGTTATATAAATTTCTTTTGTTCACGAACCTGGCTCAGTATGCTGCTGACTTCTTTTCAAAATGGGCCAGATTAGCGTGCAGTGGTGCTGTGTGGCTCATCGCTGCGATGGTGGAGCACTTTTGTCCCCGGTGGTAATCCGCTTGCTCTAAATGCCCCAAACCGTGGTATACTGTTTCAAAACAAGACTGGATTATCACCACTTTTGAGAGTGAAAAAGTGTCTGTAATTCTCAGCAGCCTGGTCTTTTGTTTCGAGTACGGCCTTTTGTTTCAAGGCCTTGTTCCCTTTGACCGAGTTCGGAGACCCCGGCCACGGCAGGAAGTGGTTAAACAACATTCCTCTATCCTTCCCTCCTCTTCACATGTAATGACAGTGAGCTTTCCTCTATATGCCCTTCTTGGAGCTACTGAAACTGGTGCTTCATTGCCTTATTCAGTACTTTGAAATCTTTAGAATGGTTGGGGTTTATGAAATTATCTACTGACTGTGAAAATTTGCCCCAATGATAGTTTTATGTTGCATATTTCTTGTCAGGATTGTTGGTGCACACCCAGCTATTGGCCATGCTGTCATGCACATAGCAGCGTCAGTCAATGAAGAAGGCATACAAACTGACCGAGCAAGAACTGCGGAAGCTGAGCAAGGTTAGTGGCAAGGGAGTGATGGGAATGCTCTGGATTCATCGAGATTGGTGCCTTTGAACAAAACAAAAATGCAGTGCACACATACGGCAGATTTTCAGTTTTTTAAATTCTTCAAAAATTCATCATTTCATTTAATGGACGTTTACACCCACACGAATAACTCTTTGGTGGTTACTCTGAGCTGACAGGTAACCTTCATTGACTCCTGAATATTTCAGCCAGGCCTGCCACTCTGTAAAGAGAGCCTAGAAGTGTGAGGTGTTGCAAAATTTCTTTTGTCCCCAGGGAATGCAAGTGGCGTCTTTTCAAACATGGCTGGATTAGTGTGCAGCGGTGCTGTGTTGCTCATCAATGAGGCCCTGAAGCACTTTTGTGTGCGGTGCTAATCCGGGGGTGCACTATGCCCAAAACAGTGGTATACTGTTTAAAAACAGTGCCGGATTCCCTTTGAAAAATGCAAGCCGAAAAATGATAGCAATTCCCAGCAGCAGGTCTTTTGTTCCGAGTAGGGTCTTTTGTTACACAGACCAGCTCTTTTGTCCCATTTCGGGCACCCCCAGCTCTGCATATAAACCCATATTGCTGGAAACGGGGTTCCCCAGCAGCAAGTGGTTTAACCCTCTTATACAAGTATGGGCTCCAAGCTGGACCAAGAGAGGGTGCAATTTGCTTAGCAATGGAGGCTCCGTTGGCAGTAACTGTGCATCCCTGGTTCACGAGCAACTATGAAAGGCAAGGGTTGCAGTCACATCGCTACCAACAAAATGAATATTTCCTGTTAGCAGTCTGTGCCTTCCCAGAACTTTCTGTATTTAGGGTGCTTGGCCTAGAGCGGGACTTGGGCATAGACACTAAAGATTCAGACACAGCAACATGAAACTGGCACTAAATCCATCTTCCAAAGGAATCTTCAACTTCAAATTGTGCATTCCAGGCGCAGTGCTCCGAGGAAACGGCCTTTGGGTAAGATTATGGTCAATTAATCATATAGAAGTCATTTTTGAGAGGTTGTATATTTTTTTCGTTTGTCCTTTACAGGCCCCCTTCAACCTGATTTATCAGATGATGAAATGGACACTTCCTCCAATGTAAGTAACCATTCCATATCACCCTTTCAAGTCATTGAATGTTTCCTTTGAAATCATCCCCAAATACCTGTATTTATTACATCGCTTTATCACCCAGTTGCTTTGCCACTTTAATCATTCGTTCACGAACTGACCATTACTTCTTTATCATGTTTTATTGATGGCCTTAACTGCACTTTAAAATACAATCAAGAATCGCCTTATGTTCAGAATCAGATGTGCTTTCAGAAAAAGCTGATTGTCCAAAGAACCCTCGGACCCCATTCTGACTGAATTGTTGTTTCCCATCTCAGGCCTGCTCATCAAAGCTACTGTGTGCCATGGTTTTCTTCACAAATAAGAAGGGACAAGGTTGTCAGAAGTAATATCGTCAGGCTTTAGTAAAAGCGTGACCTAAACCTCACCTTCGTTCAAAACTTATGCAAAACTTCTAAACTCATATTTTAAATTCCGTGGCCTGACAGGATATAATTAATTGCATCTAATCATGCCAGGCAGGCATCCTGTGCTTGAAACCAAATAGAATTAGGATGAGGTCAAAGTGATTGCTCCCTTCCTGTGATTTGGACAGACAGCTGACTTTTCTGTGGGTCAGAGGTCAATGTCATGAAGCCAGTGTGAAGCACAAGTCGGGTCGGAATGAATTAGCTGCCACGAGGACTAGCTAGGACAGTGGCAAAGTGACTGCGGCTAGGACTAACATGCATCTCTATGTTTAGTGACCGTGGCTAGGACTAACATGCATCTCTATGTGAAGTGACTGTGGCTAGGACTAATACACATCTCTGTGTGAAGTGGCTGTGGCTAGGACTAACACACATCTCTATGTGAAGTGACTAAAGCTGATAGCCAATGGCTTCCATGGGAGAATGTGCAATTCTGGGGACCAAGCCATAGCCAATTCAGTCATATATGGCCTTGCTGTACTTAATACCTAATTTCCTGGAGGACATTTCTGATGATTCATAATTATGATGATTCTTGAAAATAATTCAAGTTCATTAACAACCCTGATCAATACAACGAACTTCAGACACCGTAGAAAGCTGTGTCCGATGGATTCTTTACTGCTGAATTCCTGTTGAATCAATTTTTGAAAGTTGATGTCTTCCCACATAGGGTCAATTGCCTCTACTTCACCAGGGATATCTGATTACTGCCTTGTCTGGCACCTATTATACCAGACTGGTTGTTATTTATACTTCACATTACAAGCTATGTCATAATGTTAAGTTCCTTCTCACAGAGGTTTTAGATATTCAGTGTGCATATATTTGCACTGTGAGTTAATCAACACGTGGCACTGTCTTGTATGGTATAGGGGAGAGAATCTCCTTCTCATGACCGTAGCATGCCAGTTCTTTCAGTAATTCAGTCCATGATGACTGCTTTGTTGACTACATCAGAGAATCTCCTTCTCATGACCATAGCATGCCAGTTCTTTCTGTAATTCAGTTCATGATGACTGCTTTGTTGACTACATCAGAGAATCTCCTCATTACCGAAGCATGCCAGTTCTTTCTGTAATTCAGTCCATGATGACTGCTTTGTTGACTACATCAGTTCACTAAATTCAAGAAGAGAAGCTTCGCTTGTAAATGAAAGATATTTTCCACAAAATTTGTCTTGGTTTTGCTGACATTCATTCACACCATTCCCCAGGTTTCTTTATCTTGGGGTCATAGTTCAAGTCATCAATAGCCAATCACTAAATCCCAACATTTGCTTTGTCTGATGTTCATTTTTGTTGCATCCTCTTGTCTCTATCATCCTAGGGTCATAGTTCAAGCCGTCCACAGCTCATCACTCAAACCCAGCTGAATGCTGTTCCATCATTTACCTTTGCTGATGTTCATCTTTGTTACATCCTCTTGTCTCTATCATCCTAGGGTCATAGTTCAAGCCGTCCACAGCTCATCACTCAAACCCAGCTGAATGCTGTTCCATCATTTACCTTTACTGATGTTCATCTTTGTTGCATCTTCTTGTCTCTATCATCCTAGGGTCATAGTTCAAGCCGTCCACAGCTCATCACTCAAACCCAGCTGAATGCTGTTCCATCATTTACCTTTGCTGATGTTCATCTTTGTTGCATCTTCTTGTCTCTATCATCCTAGGGTCATAGTTCAAGCCATCCACAGCTCATCACTCAAACCCAGCTGAATGCTGTTCCATTATTTACCTTTGCTGATGTTCATCTTTGTTGCATCCTCGTGTCTCTATCATCCTAGGGTCATAGTTCAAGCCGTCCACAGCTCATCACTCAAACCCAGCTGAATGCTGTTCCATCATTTACCTTTGCTGATGTTCATCTTTGTTGCATCTTCTTGTCTCTATCATCCTAGTGTCATAGTTCAAGCCATCCACAGCTCATCACTCAAACCCAGCTGAATGCTGATCCATCATTTACCTTTGCTGATGTTCATCTTTGTTGCATCCTCTTGTCTCTATCATCCTAGGGTCATAGTTCAAGCCGTCCACAGCTCATCACTCAAACCCAGCTGAATGCTGTTCCATCATTTACCTTTGCTGATGTTCATCTTTGTTGTATCTTCTTGTCTCTATCATCCTAGGGTCATAGTTCAAGCCGTCCACAGCTCATCACTCAAACCCAGCTGAATGCTGTTCCATCATTTACCTTTGCTGATGTTCATCTTTGTTGCATCCTCTTGTCTCTATCATCCTAGGGTCATAGTTCAAGCCGTCCACAGCTCATCACTCAAACCCAGCTGAATGCTGTTCCATCATTTACCTTTGCTGATGTTCATCTTTGTTGTATCTTCTTGTCTCTATCATCCTAGTGTCATAGTTCAAGCCGTCCACAGCTCATCACTCAAACCCAGCTGAATGCTGTTCCATCATTTACCTTTGCTGATGTTCGTCTTTGTTGCATCTTCTTGTCTCTATCATCCTAAGGTCATAGTTCAAGCCGTCCACAGCTCATCATTCAAACCAGCTGAATGCTGTTCCATCATTTACCTTTGCTGATGTTCATCTTTGTTGCATCTTCTTGTCTCTATCATCCTATGGTCATAGTTCAAGCCGTCCACAGCTCATCACTCAAACCCGGCTGAATGCTGTTCCATTATTTACCTTTGCTGATGTTCATCTTTGTTGCATCCTCTTGTCTCTATCATCCTAGGGTCATAGTTCAAGCCATCCACAGCTCATCACTCAAACCCAGCTGAATGCTGTTCCATCATTTACCTTTGCTGATGTTCATCTTTGTTGCATCCTCTTGTCTCTATCATCCTAGGGTCATAGTTCAAGCCATCCACAGCTCATCACTCAAACCCAGCTGAATGCTGTTCCATCATTTACCTTTGCTGATGTTCATCTTTGTTGCATCTTCTTGTCTCTATCATCCTAGGGTCATAGTTCAAGCCATCCACAGCTCATCACTCAAACCCAGCTGAATGCTGTTCCATCATTTACCTTTGCTGATGTTCATCTTTGTTGCATCCTCTTGTCTCTATCATCCTAGGGTCGTAGTTCAAGCCATCCACAGCTCATCATTCAAACCCAGCTGAATGCTGTTCCATCATTTACCTTTGCTGATGTTCATCTTTGTTGCATCCTCTTGTCTCTATCATCCTAGGGTCATAGTTCAAGCCGTCCACAGCTCATCACTCAAACCCAGCTGAATGCTGTTCCATCATTTACCTTTGTTGATGTTCATCTTTGTTGCATCTTCTTGTCTCTATCATCCTAGGGTCGTAGTTCAAGCCATCCACAGCTCATCATTCAAACCCAGCTGAATGCTGTTCCATCATTTACTTTTGCTGATGTTCATCTTTGTTGCATCCTCTTGTCTCTATCATCCTAGGGTCGTAGTTCAAGCCGTCCACAGCTCATCACTCAAGCTCAGCTGAGTGCTGCTCTAGCAGGTGCCGGTGTAGGTTCAGCAGGAAGCAGTGCAGGTGCATTTAATACTCAGGTAAGCTTCAGCATTTTCTCTTGTTTAGTTTGAAAGGAATGAATACCTCCTGTTTCCTCCTGAAAAGACTTCAGCTGTTGGTATTTAAAGAATTTTATATCTTGTTAACGTCTTGAATTCAGATTAATGTGCATTTTTGCAAAGAATAGTTTGCTTATACTTACATGTTTTACCCTTGTAGTTCTTTCAAATCAATCAGAAGGTTTTAGTCAGGCTTGAAGGAGGTACAGCCAAGCCACTGTTACCTAATTTAGAGTTTCAAGTCCCTCAGAAAGCTTTCTAACAAAGGATGTGGTTTTGTGTTTTCTGCCTGTGGAGGATTTTAAAAGCTTAAGACAGTAAGGGTGGCATACATACAGTAGGAAAAAAGATAGCAAAGGAAGTCAGATTGGACTGTTCCATTTGTAAAAATGTTGCTAAACTGAAGATTGGTGTTATGAGCAAATAAGTCATTCTCATTTTGTTCCAAATAGATCAGTATATAATTCCATCGTATTTGATACTTAATCTCAGTCTTGATCATTGCCGTCAGTGCTTCAGCTAACCTAAGAACTTGTCTAGACAATCTTTAGGGGAGGGGCAAGGACTCCAAGTAGGAAGTGGGCGTAACTCTTACAATGGTGCAAGTGTCTTGGTTTCAGACATGACGTTCGGACACTGCTCTTGGTACAAAGCATTTTTCCCTTCCTTCCTCAGTAGAGTGCACAATTACTGTGGGTTTATTTTAGGAACGGGAAGGGCCGTCTTGTAACCTGACCCCGATAAAACTTCAGCATGATGTGGCATTGACACAGCAATCGGATTTCAGCAATTTTGTTGTGGCAATTTCAAGGGGAACAGTTGGCTGAACATTTATGTGAGAACATATTTGGTCTTGAGAGCAATTGTGTTTTCAAGGTGAAATCAGTACATGTAATTTTATAAAGTATATTAGAAAGACTATCTTGACTCAGGCAGATGGGTAACAGGAACCATCAGAGTTAAACTTCTTGTGGGGATGTATAGACTTGAGTCATGTCTAGAGATGATGTTTCCTTGAATACTGAAGTTGGTTTGTGATGTACTCAACGGGGGTACAAGGAATAGAACATTTACGGAAAAAAAGGTGTCTCTTCAGACTGGTTTAGCTATTAAGTTAATTATCATAAAACTGATGCAAGCATTTTACATGACCATACTCTGACTCAGATGCACTGAGCAAGTTCAAGCTGGTTTGACGTTAGGTGTGTCTTGTTGTTACATAACCTGGCCTATCCGAAATACTAAACTGGCTGATTATAATAGCAGTGCATTTGAACTGGTGACCCTTTTCGAGACCCTTTTCTCTACCACCAGACTAAGAGCAAGTTTCCTTCAAGATAATAGAAATGTACATCTCTCTTTTGCAGAGTTGTTCAAGTGTAAGCAATTTTGAGTCAAATTTTGCTCAAACAACTTAAATAAGAAAAAAAGCGGAGAAAACTCCGCAAGAAAGGAAACTGAAATCCTAAACCTCTAGAAATGTTGATTCAGCACAACTCTCATAAGAGAAATTTCATTCCATTGTCAGATTGGGCAATTTTTTATAATTCCTTTTTTTTGCAATACAGTTGGTTTAAAATATTGCCAGTGCAACATTTTAGCCTATTCAAAATTTAAAATTCAGACTTTTTTGAAATTCATGACACTTAATTGTAAGCTGGGCACACAGGAGTTTTGTTCCTTTAACCAGTGTAGTGACCATCATTAGTAGGCCATTCTGGAAAAGTTGACTAAGCTAAACTAACCATCACTGCTTAGGATGAATTCAGTGTGAGTTGTTGAACTTTGCGGCTGCTTAGGTTACAGTCTAAGGTAAAAATCCCATCTGTATCCTTCCAGGGCACATTTCAGCCCTATAGTGCAACACCCCGACCCCAAAACCAAGCAGTCACAACCTCTCAGCCATCAACTTCTACATCCAGTCAAGGTCAGGGATCATCCTCGGGGTCAAGGGTCAGAGGTCAGTCATCAAGCAGCCTCATAACGGCTGACCTTTTAGCCCGTGCTCTACAGCAGCACCAGCAGGTAGCAACAGCGAGAACAACCACCTCCAGACAGGCACCTGACCATTCTGATGGAAGCACGCTGTCTGCTCAGCAGCTGCAGGTAAAGAAGTACAACAGATATGCCAGCGACACATTGACTAAATGTGCTGCCGCTTCAATTGTGTGTAAGTTTGTTAAGCAGGGGTAATAATGCCACCTCTTTAGCAACATTGTGTGAGTAGTAATGTGCTATGTAGCCCAAAATGAATGATTAGTCTTTTAGTAAGCCCCGAGCTGGACCAAGAGACGATGCAATTTTCCTAGTAATGAAGGCTACTTTGGTACAACGTAGGAACTGCACCTCGCATATTCACAAATGATTATGAAATGCATGCATTTAGTCAGGTGGACAAAATGAACTCTTCTGACCACACACCAACAAATGAACGCTCCTGACCAATATGGCTCTTTTCAACCAATGAGGCGGTGTTTGTGCTTAAGACGGATAAGACAAACATTACATTTTTTTAAATGATTCATTTAATTTTGGATCCCTGCCTCTATTTGCCTCCTTTCCTTTCTCCGCCCACAGGTCCAGTTACAGCAGCTTCGTAGCATGGGCATCACTGACGATACCGTCTCTCTGCAGGCTCTCCAGGTGACCGGTGGAAATGTACAAGCTGCCTTAGAGCTTATCTTTGAAGGAAGGCTGTAAATCATCAAGGGACTTCTTTTATTAGTCGTAAATGTCTTGTATTGGAAACACTAAATTGCGTTTTATCACACAAGCTCAACAGCGCTGTGCAGTGTTATCTTTTATATCATGGAACAGGTTCAGGGAACAAGTAGCCAGGAATTTTGTTCGCAAATTACACCTACTGAATGTTCTATTAATTTTTTTTAGGAATTGTCATTAATTTTATAAGGAGATTGTGAACAATAAGCAAAACTGTCATAGTATAACAAAGATTAAAAAGTGGGAGAGAGATTGCCATTTCGATGTCAAGTACTGACAATTCTAAGCAGTGAATGATCGAATGAGTAAGCTGTGTTTACATTGTGTTGTGTGATGAGAAGGTAATATCGGCAAGTTTCAGTTGGGAAGCTGTTTACCGTTGCATGAGCTAAGATGATGTCAAATTCACTTGGCTAGTTTTTATGTTATTTATGCTTTAATGTTTTTTAATATGTGCAAGACTTATGTTCACTGCATTTAGGTGAAGTAAAGTTCATCGTACTTGAACTTTGTTGCTGGTTGCCATCATTGTTTAAATAAGTATTGATAGACTTGCCTCAAGTCCTCAAATTTGCTCTTGATTTCAGTGGTCCGGTCTTCTCATGCACCTGCTTACTGATCTTAAGAAAGGCCTGCCACAGTTTGATTGGCAGAATAACTTGTCTTTCATGCAGTGAAAGGATGTCGGTGTCTGGACGATCCCATAATCTCCTTCTATTTTCCCAGCTTTAACAATCCGGATATTACCCTTTGAGTACTGGATTGCTCACAACACCAAGCCAGCGGGGTCCACAGCGTGTATTGTACCAGAGCTCTGACGCATTACTTTGTACAAATCTCAAACATTAACTGCTTCAGCTCAGTTTAGTTAAAGTGTCCAGCAGCTCTTTTTTCATTCGTTATGGGATGCGTGCTTTTTTCAAGGGAAATACCAAGCTTTTTGACCCTCTAGTGCAGTGGATGGGTCTTCATAATCCAAAATGTATTTTGTTTTGCGCTTGGCTTTTCAGGAATTCACAACATAAGTTTTGGGATTAAAACTGCAACACAGGCAAAAATTGAACTCCTACTGATGCAAATTTAAGGATAGGTTGCTTTACAGCCCCCTCATTGGATTCAGGCCTGTAGTTTTCCCCTACGATCATGGCTAGATTCGCTTTTCAACAGGTGATCTGAAGTTTTCATTATTGACTTGAAATCTCTGAGCTAATACATAACGCGTGTGCCTTGCTGTGGATAAGCATTTTTTTCTTCAGGTGCTAACTGGTTAGTCCTACCCAAGCTTGCGGTTTTTGTTCAGGAATGTACAGTATTTGTTATATTTTTTATTTGTTCTTTACGATTTTGCATGTGTATTCGTGGTCATGGATCTCCCTGCTCTGCTAGTGTGGCGTCTTAAGGCTAAATTTCGGATGTGCTTGCGAATGTTTCTCCAATCGCGGTCAAGGTTGCCTGCTGTCGTCTAGCGTTAGTCATCCCACAGCAAATTCATGATAACTCTGTTGCAAACCTCGATAATCGCTCAGTCATTGACCATTGAAAGATTTTGTGATTGACTCTTTGTAGAGAAATCTCTGAGACTTTCTTATGTTTTGTCCAGCATTGTCTTGTATTATGCTTCGCGTATGCATCGCCTGACTTCAAACGTCTCATAAACAAGTGCCCAAAACGAAGAAGCTTAAAACCAGAATAGAAAACAAGTTCCTGTCGGTTTCCATGAAAATGGAATGTCGATTTGGATCTTAACGCCATCCAAAAAATTGGGAGACTTATTGACAAAATTATCTAATAGCAATTTTTGCAAAAAAAGTTGGCAGATTTAGACTTGGAATGTATACAGGCGGCATAAGAATATTGTAGATTTGGAGAAACCGAAAAAAAACTGCTTCGTTTGAAATATGGAATGGGCTTGAACACTGTAGATTAGATTTATATTGGGAGTTAGTGTTCCCGATCTGGATACAACTGACCCACGATTCCGCTGCTTATAGATAAACCATCGCAACTTTCGCATTGTGAATGACTGATGACGCCACGAGCGATCCTAGTTACACGTCGTTCCCTGGAGGACCCTCAAGATCTACGGTCCCAACCCCTGACCCCCCCGCTTCAAAATGAGCTTCTTCCGGTACGGATGGTGAATCAACGGGTCTTATCTTCGTTCTGTCAGATCTGCGTGAGGTCGAGGAGTTCCGCTGGCACGAGGGTGTGGAACGACAGGCGGACTGGGTTGTCTGTTGATGATCTCGTTACCATGGAGATTCCCCACTACGTTGTGACGTGTTGCAGTGCAACTTGCACTGTTTACACGCAATACGAGTTTGTATGAAGGAGAAAGTCGAAAGAAAAAAAATTCTCCGAAGGAAAAAAAAACACAACTCATTGATGTGGCTGAAAATATGTGGACAAGCCTGCTGAAGCCGTTTCCTCGGACATGACCTTCATGAGGAGTTGGTCGTTGGTGGAATTCTCTGAAAAACGTGCAGAAACCAATGTGTATACTTATGCACCTCTTCTCTTGTCATCGCAGTAGCGATATCCATCAGAAGAACATTTGTAATTGCTTGGTCTATCTGTTATCTTGGTTGATTATTCTTATTTTGATCCCTCTAAAATGATTTTAAAAAGGGAGGCAGATCAAAAAAAAGGAAGAGGTGTATATTACATATGCGTCTAGTTTTAAGGAAACAAAATCTGGAAGTAAATATTTGTGAAAGCAAAAGATACACTACTTACTTGTTTATCCAGAAACAAAGTGTGAAAACGAACGCGTGGCTTTGAATTTAGGAGCTAACCCCACCACTGCGCTACCCAACCCTTGCTTCACTCACCATATCGGTACACCCAGACACCGATATTAGCCTGGTTTACCTTTTCCTTAGAGTAATCTTCCAGCTTTTAGCAGTGAGTTGTTTTATATTAATATAATAGCGTGAAAGGAAGTTATCAACAGGAGTTAGTCACATAAGTTGATTTCCTTTTTAGGACATACATCTGTCCAATGCAGATTTACACGCATGATAATTAAACACTGATTGTTATTCCCTTATGCAATGTATGGGGTTTCATGTAGGATACATCTCGTCCCAGAATAAGTAAAATAACATCTAGCATTACGTGAAACTTCAATGAATTACGCTGGATTCTAAGATGTTTACAATTGGAACAACAAAACGCTCACTCTTGGCTTGCTTCTATAAATTCTTTTGTTCAGAGCATGAATGCCAATCCGAGTCAATCAGATTTGACAGACGACAACCTTTTTAAGAGAATTTCACACCTCCTCCGTTTGGTTCTTCACTGCTTGAGGTGTAAGCTGGCCCGAGAGTTTCAAACCTCCCTTGAAAAGGGGACTCACATTACTACATCTCCTCTGAAAATCTGAGTCAACTCGTGAATAAATTATTCATGAAAATCATATTTCTCATAAAAAGTCATCCTTTTGGCCATTAGACTTATTACCAATCTAAGTGATTTTGATTTTTTTGTTCTTGATAACTTTTCAAGTTAAATACCTTTGGCGTCTAGACTCGTTTAGGAAATGACCCTTGTAAAGAAACCAAATCCCTTCGCCGTCCCAGATCCATGAATCATTTGTAACGGTTCTCTGTATGATAGCTGTATAGTCTTTCTCCAACAGACGGACCTTAACGGATTAACTACCGAAGCTTTCACTCTGATTGGCGGGTTATGAGGCTTTGGTCTGTCTCCAGCTGGAATCGTGCACACACACTCACACGCCTCATTCGATACATTTCGCCGTCATACGAGCACTTACACGCCTTGCTGCTTGTCCATGCTGTTCTAGGGTCTGCCTTGCTCGTGCGTTCCGGGGGGTTGGATTTCCTTAGTGTCGTCCACTCGTGATTACTCAGCGGGGCTGACAGCTCGCCTGCCCTGTGGACCGTGGTAGCTCGTCAGCCAGCCTCAAATCTATGATATCGAGCTCTTCTCATCGAACAGGTAGGTAAATTCTAGACCCCCGTTCCCTCTCTTCCAACCCATGGTTTCTCTATTTTTTCCTCTGTCACTGTATAGTGTCCTGGGGTTTCTGTCGGTATTCCTCACTGTTATCGATTCAGAACCACGGTAAGTGGACCCTCGAAATAACCACCGCACAGACATGTCACATTTCTGCGGACCTGAAGGGAACTGTTGACCTCAGATGTTCACGAGCAAAACGAAATTGGGCAGGATTGAAAAAATAAAAAAAAACTAGGAAAGGAAAGGCGAAAACCTATGCAAATTGTTTTTCGTACGAATGGGGATACAAACGACCTTTCGATTAGAGGTGTTTTCGGGTTTTAATGTGCTAAACGCAAGCACATCCAAATTCTAGTTTTCACAACATGTACATGTAGTCACAGACTTTGTGTAGATTATTTCTCAAATAGTGTGCAGGCTATGTTTGTAACTCTAAACCTTGGTTCAAAAAAACCAACTGTGTTATTAAGAAAGTTAAAAGACAATCTGGAAACGCGTATTCACCCAGCTGCACTTTGCGAAAACGAAAACTTTCAAATCAATATTCGATTGGGATGGAGTCTGAAATAATTTCAAAGAGTTACGAGGTACTTTCAATTCAACGGTGCCCTAACTGACCGAAGACAAATTCCTGTGTGGTGAACTCCGCGATTGAGAAATTCTGCTTTTGTACTTTTTCCTGCAAATGCATGCGATGAAAGGGAAAAAATCCGCTGTTTCAACGTCACTGATAATGTCGTCACTCCCGAATAATTTAATGTAAGTTGAAATAATTAGTTAGTGAAAGCCAACAAAAGATTGTTCTGTCGTTATTTTATATAAAAGAAAATGCTTATTATTATGATAATGTGCTCGGACTTCTTGAGCAAGATATCAGAGCAAACAGGGTGAGGTTAGGGATGTATAATGGGTGTTACGAAATGAAGTCTGGGTTGAGAAGACAGTCAGGTAATTAAGATGATAGATTTGCGTTCAGGAAAAAGTTTGCACGAGCTCGTGCATGAAATGAAAAATAACTGGATACTCCACGCATAGAGCTCAATTATCGCGCAGGTGCATTCTTCATATGGCACCATTTGACACCAGAGGCTTTGTATGCTTATTCTAAAATCTGAATGCTCCTCGTCTAATGTCAATGTTATTCCAGCGGTGCAAAGGAAACACATTCGCTTCCCCCCCTATCACCGACAACACATCGTTTATCACTACCGGTGTAGGAACGCGAACGTGCCTCGCACAATGCGCCATATGCTTACACTTTGCTGGCCTGACTTCCTTCCGTAGAATATCAAACCATATGACGATATGGCAGCGTGTTTTCCCTTCTTTAACGTTATTAAAAAATAAAGGCCTTACTCATAAGGCCGTCCCCTATCTCGACAGAGTTCATTTCGAGCTTGCTAATTTGTTATGCATTTATTTACATCATGTTGACATTGTACAATTTAAAAATTATATCAAAGCATATTGAAGACTTTTACTGCTTCGATTATGAGTCATTGTAACTGAGATGTTTCTGTTTACATAATAGAAAATACAATGTCCACTCCCTTCCTAAATAATTATATAACATATTCGCGCATTTTGGATGCTATTTATTTTAAAGGTTACTGTTTAATTACTAATGCAGGTAAGTTGGAGGTGTTGACAAAGTGGTACAATCAATGCTTTGTGTGCCATTCGGCTATAAAAGTATCCGAACAATCGGGAACCGTATTTTGTGTAGGATTATGTATCATTCGCACGTGGACATTGTGCCATTATTTTTTCGTAAATTAATGCTGTCGTATTTGGCCTTGGCTGTGCAATTTGAACCTATCAGCCCATCACTTCACGCCGTCAGGTTGGGTAATTACCATTCAGAGTCCATTAGTAAAAAAAATTCTTCGTTTTCATAAACAGAACATTGATTTAAAGACCAACAGAAATATCATAAACTACACTAAGACCTTTTCACTCGAACGTATATAATATCGATAGGCATGGTTGAAGTTGACGAGGCCATTAAAGATACAGTCTTTATATTACTTTTAAAAAATAGAATATAGACATTTTTGATTTAGTGTTCCACGTGTGGAGAGGGTGGTGCAGTTTGCGATGACTGATTGTGCGTTTTTTGTTTAATGTTCAGAAAAATGTGTCATAGAGTAGAGTGTTTACTTGTTTACCGACGATGACACCAGTGTTTTCGGGAGTTTTAAAGTACAAGAGTTGTTTTTTATTTTGGTGTAAAAATAGCTCAAAAAGAGAAACATCTCAAGGAGTGACGTCAAATGAACCTTTTGTAGCAAAGTGTAGATCGGATTGTTTAACCCATTCCCTGTCATGCCATGGTGTAAGAAACCATTCAGCGACGACCCAGCCCAAGGGAATGGGAAGTTAACTATCAATCTCATACATGAAAATGGCTTGTACGCGGTGCTGGTCAGCACATTCATTAACTCTGTTAAAACTTATGGCTATTAAGAAGCTATACTTCAAGATGTGTTGTTTGCCGAGGAAATACTGTGAGGGTAGTAGCACGTCGTTTTAATTCCCCTTATACAATTCCTTTATACTTTAGCTAGCGTTATCAGAACCAGCCAACCCGTTCAGAAACCAATTAATAAAATGTGAATGTGATATTCAGCGAGATTTAGAGCAGGTTGGTGTTTTCAGACTATTAATTGATCTTCTGAGATGAATGATTTCTTGAAAGAGGCGTCCCTCGAGTATAATATACCTACCTCCCTCGAATCCCAAGGGTCGTGATAAATTGTTGAGGCGGTCGTCTTGAGATTCCTCATTAGAATGAGGAACTTTAAAACACCTGCTCTGCCCTCCTGAAAACATCCCAGACGTAAAACCAAGCTGCCTCCTGCCAGCACATGGGGTAGTTGACCTTTACTGGCACTTTTGAGAAAGGTTACACTTCTGTCTGTGAATTTTGCGAAACTAGACGGGTTGCTATAATGGATAGCAGTCTTGCTAGTTGAGTTTTGAATAACCGTGTCTGCTGAACTGAGACGTTAATATTGTGATTAATTGGTGACAGTTGAGCGATCAAGCCAGATCCGATGATGGGGACAAGAAACTAGTCTTATGACGTGGCTACAAATCGTGGCACAGTATCCACAAATGTTTAAAAAATGCACTGCGAGGCAATAAAAATGGGTTGGAAGGGTGAAGCGAAGGGTATAGATTTCAATTCAGTGAGATACCCTCAAATATTTCAAATATTGAACACCGCTTTTAAAATCTATGTTCATTTGCTTTTTATTATCATGAAAATATAACGATATGGCTCAAAGTGGTCCCAGGCTTAAAGGTCACTAAAGCAAGCGCGTAGTCGTGGGGGAATTTTTGTCTGATTTCCTCCGTCCTTACGACTTGTGCCAGGCACCCAATAAGGTGGGGGTTTTGCCACTAGCATCTTCACTCGGTGCGATACCCCTATATTCTGTGTTCTTACAACGGCACCAAAATCTAAACAACCAAAACGAAATCTATAGTTTTCTTTTTAGTTACCATGCAGTCGCCACATTCTCATGCAGATTTTGATTCATGAGACGTCAATCCTTCGGATTTGCCCTTTTCACAAACATTCTGGTGTCAATTATTTTAAATTTTACGAACGGCAAGAAGACACCTACCCGTAGTGCAAGAGTTGTGAAATATGGTGAATGTTGCTAAACATAATTTATTTCGTATTTAATTTATTTTGCCTTCAAGGCGCTCCTTTATAGGCCTACACACCCCAGTCATTTTCCTTGACCAGAATAATCTTAATGATCAATGAAAACAATAACACCATTCCATAATGGCCGATTATGATGTCGTCAGCAGGGCTTGTTGTCTCAACGCGTCTTAAACCTGGCAATTTGCCCGAGCTAGTTAGGCCTCGTGAGGGGGGCTGTCAGAGCTCTGACTAAGCCGTGATCTCGTGAGATTTGGCAGGTAGATACAACAGGGCACTCGATCTGTTGGTCCAGGTTCTCTATGGAACGAAAGGCCAACCCCAAAAGTACCCATGTTTACGGGTAATATACACCAATTTTATTTGTATCATTATATATATTTTTTGAGGTTCCACAAATCTTGAGTTTGCTTCGCTGAGCACACATTAGTTTAAACTTTATTGTTCATTTATAACAGAAATTTTACATCAAGTGTCATTCTCACGTAAATGCACTTGTGAATTAAAAACGAAGTGTAAAAAAGTGTACTTGTGTATAGATGAAATTCATTAAATGAATTATTTTTGAGTTGAGGTTGCTTTTAAACCTTAAACTGAAATGTCCATCAAACGCATTTCCAAAACTAATGTTTGAAAAACAATTACAGGTTTTATTTCGTTGGTTGACCGTAATTTCTATTGCCACACCCCATGATATTAAACTGTGTCCAGTGACATCAGAATCCGTATGACCGAGGTACATGACAGCAGTAAGTCAGTGAGTGTGCTATTCAAAGATAATTGGAGCTACTACTAGTATAAACCATTTAATTATGAAGTGGTTTAATTGTGACTCCCTGAAGGATTTTACTGCAGAATTTACCTCTCCATGAATCCATTTTGGGTAATCCTTTACCTCAAGTACTTGTTCTGTTTACTAAAACCTGTATTGAACTTCTGTTGAATTTTATATGCCGATGAATGGCAAAATACATGACAAAATGGGAACGAGTAGTGTTGGTTTTTTGCGTGCTGTTGCTTCATAATTCTGTTTTTTCTTTGAAATTATAATTCCTTTTTAATTCTCTGAGTTGTTTTGATTCTCAGAGGAATATAAGTCGGTGGAGTTGTGATATAGTGCATGTGGTAAACTGGATAGTTCCAAAATACAGCGGAAACGAAAACTGCGCAGTAGAACCTTGGCGTGTAATTAAGGCAGTTAAGAAATAAAAGCGGTGCCTAGGAACAGTGTACGCACAAGCATTTGGGTTATCGGTTACTGCTGAATGCCTAATTGAGTTGAGGGAAACGATATATCATACTTAGGAGTTGTTTGCAGTTGATAAATAATCTACATTTGGACTTGTTCGTCCCATTTAGCATGTAAAGTAGATTGGTGAGTTTGAGATATGAACAAATTATGGAAAGTTTGCGGCAACACCATGGAAATTAATCTCTATTTTGGAGTTGTCTGGATTTTAGAAGATAATACAGTCGATCCTCATGAATAAGAGCACCGTGCAACATTATCTACTTATCACATCTCTGTTCATCTCCGTTCCTCGAGTTGAAATAACTTATTTTTCTCGGAACCACACAGCTTAAGAATAAAGACCAATTTCCATGGCGTTACCGCCTCCTTCCATACTCAATTTAGACTGTAATTAAAGTTCCAGCAAAAGAAGATCAGAAGACAATTAAAGAGATACATGTACATGGAATTACTTTGTAAGTCCATTTTAGATAATCATGATTCTTTTGTATAAACTAATGTTAGAAGTGAACTACGTGTACATTGAATACATTATTGACACCTACAGAGAAAAAAGTACAAAAAGTACATAAAAACAGTACATTAAAATTACCATGAACGAATGAAACCAGCTTTAAAAACGAAACAAAATGAATGCAAACACCGTGATAATGATAATTAGGATGATGCCTTGTTACAAAGTAGGGGAGTGTTATTCATTCTACGCATGACTTCTCATGCATTCTATACCGTGGAGGGATATGAGCATAAGTGTGGCAGATCGCAATCTTTCACAATCTGTCTTACAGTTTCTTGCATAAGGGACGGATGACGGTTGTTTGAGGAATGAACTATTGTTTATCAAATAGCGACTTTGAAACTGGGCGTGGTTTTCAGTGTGAATGCTCATCAAAACTACATTCCTGAACAGAGCAGACGAAATAGCCCCCTTCGTCCACATGAAGGACTATTGAAGGACTAATTTGGAAGTTGACTCTGAAAACAAAAACACGGTCACAATCTACAGTTTTGAAAAATACTAGGCCTTGCAGATCAAGGCCACTGTATCATAGATGAAAGTATTTGTTAGGATTTTGAAAAGGATTTGAGATTTAAAAGTTCAGTGTAATGAACTTTTCTAAGACAATCTTTTTGCGCTTTTTGCGTATGAAAACTGAGTTTAAGTGTATCGACAAATGCACTTGTAAACAATTTAAATTTTCCTTACTTTTCAAGACAACTGAGGGCGCTGTAAATGTGATGTCGTTCAGGGGAGACATATTTCAGTTTGCACAGTTTTCTGTTCAAATTGTGAACCAACATTCACTTATTTAAAACATTTCCTAGAAAGGGTTATTCGTTGACTTACTGCCGTGTGCTTAAGCAACACTGTGTTAACCAACATTCACTTATTTAAAACATTTCCTAGAAAGGGTTATTCGTTGACTTACTGCCGTGTGCTTAAGCAACACTGTGTTATCCAACATTTTACTTATTTAAAACATTTCCTAAAAAGGGTTATTCTTTGACTTACTGCCGTGTGCTTAAGCAACACTGTGTTATCCAAGAAAAGGAAAGTTGGGACAACAACATTTAAAAAAAAGTCCAGTTTGACGTAAAAAGTTTCACCCATTAAAATTAGCGTATAAAACCTAAAAACCAAATTAGCTGAAGTACCTTTAAAGTCTCAAAAATTGAAAAATGAAGTCGATTGTAAAAGTTAAAAAAACTATTGCATAGAATCTTTAAAAGACTATGACCGAATATGTATCGGTGTATTGAGGCGTCTAAAGCCTATTCATCGAACATTCTGATGAGAAGAATGTTCTCGCGATTTGCCACTGGAATTTAGAAACTATCCTAGAGCTTTTTTAACCACTCATCAACGACGTCAAACAGGCATTCAACTGGCAAGTGAACAAGTTTTCGCTCCTAGTCAAGGAACTTGAATTATCGAACATGAGAAACCGTTGTTAATTTCGGCTTAAAATGGAGCAGGGTATAATAAGACACTTCCTGATCCTTTGTGCCTTTCATCGAAGACGCTGATTTGTTACCAAGGCAACTATTAACTTAAGATTACTGCATCATCATGCTGCAAGGTAAACTGAGTTCTCGTTTAAGGTTCGGAGAAAGGGAGAAGATCAGGCGAAGAACATTTTGTTATGGATCACTTCAAGGGCCCAATTATCTTATTTCCTTGGTCTTAGCTTCAATTTGCAACATGGCAAATGTTTGCGGGGGGTGCTTATACGTGGTTCCCAATGACTTGAACTGACGTCACAAAAAAAGGCAGAGCCTTCAGACGGTTGCTCGAACTACAGGTTTTGTCGATGTGAGACATTATAAAAATTTCGACACTCTCAGCCACATCTAGCTAGTTACATAGATCCGAAGCTTTTCTGACTTACATGAGAACTATGACGTCATAATTCAACCAACTATTCCATGGAAGCCTGTACGATCACCCCTATACATTTATCCTTATACAGTACCAAATTAGAAAATGTAATTTTTTTTGTTTCCTGAAAAAATTGGGTTGGCTTAAAGTGACTAGGTTTGGACTTTTATAAGTAAAACTTTTCTCTAATCTCAATTATCAATGCTGCAGTTTTCCTTCAAAAGCACGTGTTTCATGTAAAACAAACTGTAGACTTCTTTATGCTTTAAAATGGAATAGGCTAAAATTTGGTTTGCGGATCTTGATTCAAAAATGAATTTTGCTTTGATTTATTACATATTTTAAGGTCAATTTGATCTGGTCTAAGTTAGTGTCGGTCTAAGTTCGAGTAGGTCTGATTTTGAGTTCGAGTTGTTCTGTCAGGTTTGGGTCTGACTTGTTAACCTGCTTCCTTAGAAGCAGATGCAAGAACCCTGAGAGCGTTCGCTTCCCTGTTTTGTTTACTCATTCAAAGTTCCTTTTGGATTATTTTACTCATGCTGATATAGTTACTAGATCAAAATATAACTGAAGCCAAATGACCGATTCTTAATCGCCCATTGGGATTGTCGATTATTTCTTACAAGTCTCTTCATTTATGCGACCTCTCCTTGTCACCTAGGAATGTTTACGCCCTGACAAAAAGCATGTTCAGGGGAACTTCTTGAATACGGAATGTGGCATGTATCTAGAGATTTTTTTACCGAGATACAACTGTAATCTATGGTATCCCCGAAGGGACATGCAAGTATAAAGGAAATTTGCGACTCTTGAGAGGGCTCAGTTTCTGCACACATCCCAAAACGATTTTGAATTAATTAAAACATTTCAAAACTTACACGCGCTGCATGACATGCAGCGGGCTGTGCTTTGGATTTGTGCCAGCGAGTCAATGTCAAACCAAACACGGCACGACCAGGTTATGGTTATCAAGGCCAAGTAGGCCTACTAACAAGTCCGACGGTCGCGTTTCAGGATTTGGGTTCGGAAACTAACATTAAAAGAGCATGCATCTCTTGAGGTTCACACGGGGAACCTGATCAAAGTCCATGAAGTCACCTCTTGTAAACTCATCTTGCCAAGTGTTTATACCATTAAGGGAAATACCGAAATCTTGCTTGTATTTGTGGTTACGCAGTTGCTACTCGGGCGCCTTGTGGCCCATTAGTAGGACAATGCTGTTAATAGGTGAACCTTACTTCAAGTTGATTTTCAAGTGGTCAGAGCTGTCCGGTGTCGAAGTGAGGAAGACAATGGATCATCGGTCATCTCCTTGTGTGAAGGTCGATCAACATACATCGGCAGGTTCTTTGTTGAGACTATCAGCCATCGGACTGACACTTGCTGAGTAGGGCCGTAGTCATAACATAAATCCCTTAAAGAACCATGATTGTTTTCCATATCAACGTCATCCCAAACTGCAATGTAAAAAACTTTCACTATTATTTTTCAGTTTCAGTGCCATCGAATAAAGGGTTTCTGTTGCAGTTTTATGTTCATATTTGTTCATGTCGTCATTCGTATGGTCCTTGCATTAGAACAAGACACGTTCATTGTGTACCTCGGGTGAGAAACGTTCGAAAATGTTTTATTTCAAGTTCTGTCGTGTTTTGTTTCATTTCGTCTTGTCTGTCCAAAATTTTTGTCAAAATAATCAAAGAGATGCGATTGGAAAACAATCATTACAGCTTCGATGATTACAAATATACGTGTCATTGTATTTTTCAAAATGCCACAAACTCCTTTGAAGATCTTAGACTGCAGTGTTGCACATTACTTTTGTAACTTACACAGAATTTCCCTTCGGAATTAGTTTCTTTTTCGGAAAAAATGGAAGTATCCTCTTCGCCTGACCCCATGAAGTTCAGTCAAAGCCTGGCTTGCAAGAAACTAATGTCTGTGACCTATACACCTAAAAAAATGATTCAATTAAGACTTATTTATGACAAGGAACAAGTAGTTGAGGAAACGTCGGGGTGTGTCCTCAGTAGTCAGTAATGGGACTTAGGAAACTGCCGTCATAAAACTTGCCTCTTAGCCAAATGCCAGATTTGTATACAAAACATCGTCAGTCTGTGTATGAGGTGGGTGTAGGCCTATGCTGTCATAATGTAACTTAACAGGGTGTGTTAAACTTGGCTAGTTGAAAAAACAATGTAATTCTTGCTTGTGTTTCTGCAGTATCTTACACCGGCGTCTAGTGCCCGGCTTGATCTCGGTTGAGAGGTGATTAATGCAAGCTACAAGAATTATGAAACTTTCGGACTCCTGCAAATTCTGATTTGGAGATTGTTACACTAGCACTGAGCGGGGTATCTTAAAGGATCTGGTTTAAATTCGCCAAAAGGGATTCAGTAATTGTATGAATTCAGTTCTAACGATCGCTTTTGCAATCATGACTAATTGGGTTCTGCAGAGGGTCACTTGAAGGCCCTTATTTTCGAGAAGGGGGCGCGTAAGGATCTGAACAACCTCATTCTCATAGAGTGAAAGGTACAGACTGACGTAGGCCGACTATCAGCAGGGTTTTTCCTTCTCTCATTTCTGAGCAGGGTTCCGCTCAGAAAGGAGGTGGGGAACGAGTGGGAAACCCGCGTGTACCCACGCTCCAATACCTTCCCTTAGTGACATCATTACCATGAAGACAAAAAAATCGTTGTGTGTACGGAAGTACCATTCGGCTAGTTTGGCTCAGACATGATCGTCCGTTTGTTCCACCTGTTTCTTTTTAAGTACTGTCTGTTTGTTGTTAGTTACTGAGTCATCGACCTCTGCACGGGGTCTGTTACTGAGTCATCGACGTCTGCACGGGGTATGTTTTCTTCATAACTCGTGAAAGCTTCGTATCATGTGGAATAATCTATGTGTCGTAGTTATCGCAACGGGATACCGTCATGACGTGAACTATTTTTCATTTGAAATATTGGTCGTATATAATATAAACATGGAAAACCACGAATCTTTCGGGTCTTTAAGTCTAGTTTAGGATCGTTATTCTTTAGATTTGGTTCACTGGTTATAGTTGGGGCCTTTCAGATAATAGAGTATCGCGACTGCGCTGTGAAATGAAACGCAAAGCAATTGCAAGCTGCACTCAATCAATGATTAGAGTACTGCTCGTCTGGCACCCTAGGCTAGTAACGTGTCTGTTATTGTGATGGATCGTAATCTTTTGACGTCGGGAATCCAGACAAATATCACTATTGTCTTCCCTCTGTCATAGAACACTCATGACCACAGGCGCTTTAGCCCCCCCCCCAAATTTTGGTTTAGCCCACCAAAATGCTGAAGTTTGTTTTGCTTTTTTACGCCCAAAGTGCAAGACTAGTAGCGAGAGCCCAAAGGTGGAGTCAGGTGGGAAGGGTTTAGCCCCCCCCCCCCCAAAAAAAAAGAAAAACCACATGATAGCACTGACATCGACAATAAACTCTCACGTTTAGGCCTACCATTGAAGAGGGATGGAAGAACAAAAAATGAGGACACCATCGTTTAGAGAACTCCAAACTGATGAATTTTTAATTTAGGAACAATTATTGGAACAGTTTTCGAACTGATATTGCGAACTCTACAACTCTGGCCATAAAATAGAAGGAAGTGCATCGGTCAGTATTTGCGACTTTGATAACTGTCTTTTGCATTTTTTGCCTCATTTGTTTTTTTTTTCTATTTTCATTAAAATACAGATGTCTCCTCAACGTAGCATCTTCATCCCGGTGGTACTGCTGTGGTTATCAGCTTGTGGAGTTCATGCGCAACGAGCTATTGCCAAATGCTGGCTTTTTTCGCGTAAGTACATGTACATTGGCCAGCTAAGTGACATCAGTGGGGATATCACAGAGCGATGTCTTATCTGAGTTATTGCCTAAAGGCCGCGTTGGAGCGAAGATCCGCAGGAAAGGAAGAATTAGTTGAGACGACAAGGAAAGCTAAAACAGTGTCCGTGATACTTTTATCGTGGGTGTGGATAACTATCCATTGTAAGCCATGTCAATCTTGGGCAGCGTCTCCATAATCATTTTTGACGTGAGAAAATCTCGTGCAGGTCATAGCTGTAGATCGGTCGGGTGTTTGGTGTACACGATTGCTCGTCGTATTCTTTGCATCAGTGCCGACTGTGCTATTGCCAACTTCTACTGCCTGATGTAGGCCTATAGACGATAAAGACGACCAAGCCATCCGTCCAAATATGCAATGTACTGACAGGAACCATTTGTCACCAAATGTACAAGGTTTATGAACAGGCGGTTTATTTGTCCGAATGACAATTTAGCCAGTTTTTCTGAATGGTCATTAAAATAACTGCGAAGGTCCAAATTTAATCGCTGCTGTGGTTATAATACCAACATTTTTATTTGAACCTCTAGAAGTCCTTTTGATCCCAAGAGAAAACAGGTCAGCACACAGTCTTAGAAATTTCTTGTAATAATTCAGTTGAATTGGTTTACCCATTTTAAATTAGATCTTTTAGGCCCTAGTTATTTTTGATGGCCATGGTTATTCACCCAACTATTCACCTAATGTTTGTGCTCTAGCTGTTGTTAATGAAGCTTCAATAAGAGCGGAGGTGTCCACAGTGAATACAACGGAGCCGGGTACTAGTCGACAGTTATGGAGCGTCACGTCACGGGTCACCTGGGACAGACCAGAAAGTACGCAATCAGGAGCCAGTAGTTTGGTCTTTCAACAGCGTGCGCCCAAAATGAAGCGCGTCAGGGGTCATTCGGTAACAGCGATACGCACGCGCGAGGTCGGCCAAACGCCTGCATGGTTTGTTCTTGAATGGTCTTGCTGAGCTGGCCCATTAGCTTCTGTAATGATGAATGCTTTAGACCTAACTTTTTTGTTATGCCAAACACTGTCAAGTTTACAACTCATTACATGTAGAAGATTCACTGCTGCACACGACCGCTAAGGGCCAGTTCATTTTTCCAGGAAGCGCGAGAACGAACCAAGCAAATTTGACGTCCCCATTTCTCGTTCGCTTTCGTGCCAGTCTCAACCTTATATGACGATTGCTCAAATCAGAAATTTAGATTTAAGCTGGTGAAAAATAAATTCCCAAATAATCCTGTTCACATGATCCTACATATGTCAACGGCCTACTCCAAAATACTTTGAAAAAGATTATTCGGTTGAGAAATTAGTTTAAAAAGCAGGTAGGAGTAGAGCTTATCCTCTTTATTTAAGGGTGCTGTAAACCGTTTGCCGATGGCACGTTACCAGATACCAATTCAGGGAAAAAGAGTTCTCCTAACTGAGGGTATATTGAAAGCAATACAGAAAAGATGTGTAAACCTGGTTTTGATTTTCCTTTTCTTCCGTATGTTGTTTTTCATCAAATGATTTTATTGGGGAAAACAATTCTCATTCATTAGCCTGGAAAAACAAAAGGTTAACTTGGCGATTAAATTGTTATCAATATACAAATAATTCTGAAAGGGGTACCAATTCTGTACAACATGTTGTTTTATTTTGCTGGATAGGTCTTGGTTCCGATGGAGCCTATGCTGTAAGGGTACTTCGGATGCCATCCTTAGAGGAGCCCCAGTTTTGTTCGATTGAAGAAAACGAAGTGCTTGTAGTAAGTAAACAAACAAAAGTAATCAACGAAGCTCATCATTGTTCAACTTTCGCTCCCAGACCACGATAAGGTTAGATCTCCCTAAAAGCAGCGAAATAAAGGAGAAAGGATTGATGGACAACGGGCGACGAGGGGTATTTAAGGTATTTGTGTCCGTCCAGAAAAAGTTTCTCTGCAGCTATCTAATACAATGCTAAAATAATGCACTGTGTCCACAACTATTTCGAGGCTGGAGATCCTTATTGAGTTTACAAATAGTTATATTTCAAACATCGAACAAGAACAGTTTTTGTCTATCTTGTTTTTACAGCGTACAGAGGAGCATACCTTCACTGGCCTGGATTTCGGTTTCCTGTATGAATTCACGGTAAGTCACATCATTATATTGGGCTGAAAGGCCGGAAGGTTGCGGTTCAAAACTAGGCTAATAATTGCGTGCATTGTCGGATTGCGACGGTGGAATATGGAAAGTAGAAGTCTTTGTAATCATAATAGAGGTGAAAATTTATAAAACCAGGAGCCAGTGTAGTTGGCTGAGGGGGAAGTGTAGGCCTACTGATAACTGGCCATGCTTCCTATAACTGGAAGCATGGTTTGAGCATTTGAAGCCCCTCGACTTGAATTTAAAACAAGCATATACGAAAAGAAATCGTCGCTGAACAATTGATTTTTGAATGTTTTTTCAGTTAGAAAAGGTCTTGGAGATGTCCTTTGGTGCATGCTCAGCTTATAGCAAAGCGAAGAAGAGAGGAAGTATTATGTATCTAAGGAAATGGCAGGACATGGAGAATAAATTTGGCAGCGTTCAAGATCTTGAACTGTTTCATTGCTTTCTCAACTGTCAGTGAATTATTTTCGGACAGGTGTTCGTTGTTAACGGAACGAGTATGGCCAAGTCACTTGTTGGGATCTCCAAAGGATTTGGAACTCCGGGTGAGTGTGTGTTTCGAACGCCATACAAGAACCTGGCATCGTTAATAGGCCTACTTTAAATTTTCAATTGGAAATGCTGCTCTCCGAAAAACTTCATTAAAAACTCACTTTGAAGGACATATCACCTACAAAAATAGGAAAATTTAATCACAGTATGATGTAACGGTGGTTACTTATTCTACTTATGTTGTTTTTATTTATTGGCTTTACTTTGGTCAACAGATTGTTTCCAGGCCACAACAGACAGGGAATTCTGCAGGACCGCCGGTAAGTTTGCGGTTGACAGAGAGAGGGCGCTATGCTACCTCCCTGTAGTCGCAAATCGTAGTGCAACTGGCTATACGAGTACAGTTCTGGAGCCAGTCGGCATTTAGATCCTAAATGTAAATTATGGTGTACTATTTACGACAAACATTTCTCTCTCTCCTTAGCCTCCCTCCAGGCGACGCAACTACACGACGCGATGACACGACGGCTCCCTTGCGTCATGCCGTCGGGTTGAACCGTCGCCTTCTTGCCATTACTTGCCATTTCTTGCCATTACGTTGCGTCGTGCGTCGCGTCGTGCCGTCGCCCGTCGCGTCGTGTTGTCTTGGGTCGTTTCCTTGTTGCGTTTTTTCTGCCTAAACGTCGCCCCTTCCGTCGCCCGTCGCGTCGCGCTGTCGTGCGTCGTGTAATGCATCAAGTCGCCTGAAGCACGACGCGACGCGTCGTGTGCTGTCGCCCATTACTTCATGGTGTTTATAGAGGGCGCCTTTACTGTTTTCTTTCATTTCCTTCCCCCGGCCCGTGCTTGCACAGTACATGCCATAGGTATCAGGCCACGATTCTGTTGTTCTTTTTCTTGGATTCTTTCTAACTTTGTGTTTTCATTAAGAGTGAGTTGTTGAAGAAAACTCTTTTCTTTTTTTTTAAATCAAATGTAATCAGAAAGAGCTTTGCGACTAAATAGCATTGTCTTCAGGAAATATATAACTTTAATGCCAGCCACAACGTTTTGGCTTTTCCTGATCTAATTCTGATTTTTCTTATAATTATTGTAAATCCATTCTAAGATACAATACATCAATCATTATTACGTGCTTGCAAAATGCAACACGCGGATCTGATGAGAAATTAAGCGCGAGGCCAAACAGAGAGGAAGAAAAGACACCGTCACAACGGTAGCAGGATCTGCAGTGTTTTATTAAGAAACACGCCGGCGGACTAATATCATTGAAAGTGTGGTGCTGATGAAGTTAACGAGGCAGACTAAATTAGAGGAAGACTGAAGACTGAATATTCTGAGGGTAATAATATAGTGCAGGCTGGATGGTAACTACCTAAACCCGTGTTCAAACTTGCGGTCGTACAATTGTAGACAAATTGTCTTGAGCAGTGGGAGAACTACTTGGAAACTGCCGGCATGGACCTCAGAGAAAGATTTGGGAACTTCATCAACGGTCTTAAAAAGAAATTCGACGGATATTCGAACAAGAATCAGCCGGGTAAATTAAAAAAGTGACGAATTCTGGGCATACACTTATTATGCGAGAGCACCTACATACGCGGATTTTCTTTTTTCTTGTTTTCATTTTTGGGGGGATAAAATGTGACAAAAATTAACTCAATCTGATGAATGTGTGAAACAACCCCCCCCCCGAAAAAAAAGAATCAACGCCTGCGGCTCAGGGCGTGTATTTTGCAAGCGCGATGGACAGAAATGAGAGAAAACAAAAGAAATCATTGGCTGGGAAATTAAGGAGTGACGAATTCTGAGCTTGCGGTTTCCACTTATTTTGAGAGAGCTATTCCTACATATTCGGATTTTGTTTTACTCTTTTATAATTTTTTTCAATAAAAAATGACAGAAATTAATCCCAATTAATGAATCGATGAGATAAAAACAATGAAAAATCAACACCAAAGAGCGAATAGCATGTACTTTGCAGGAAAACAGTAAAGGCGCCCTCTATAAACACCATGAAGTAAAGGGCGACAGCACATGACGCGTCGCGTCGTGCGTCGTGTCGTGCGTCGCCTCGTGCTTCAGGCGACGTAATAGGCGACGCGATGCACGACAGTGCGACGCGACAGGCGACGGAAGGGGCGAGTTTAGGAGGCAAAAAATGCAACACGCAAGGTAGCCATCGTGCCGTCGCGTCGTGTAGTTGCGTTGCCTGGAGGGAGGCTAAAGAGAGAGAGAAATGTGTGTCGTAAATAGTACACCATAATAAATAGGAATGCATGTGGTACAGAGTGGAAACAGGAAAAAATCCTTGAATAGTAATTACAAAATAGAGAAGATTAAAAGTGGCCCTTGATGACTAATTTCCTGGCAATAACGGGGGGGGGGATTTTGCTCCTTTTAGCAAATGCTTTTCGAGGAGAGTAAATAGATTTGAACAGGAATTCATATTTTACAATAAAATTTCAAAGGTTTACTCAATCAAACCTGATGCAGATACTTGTTACTGAAACGATAAGTCTGACTGTTAAGTACTGTTCAGACTACCACCTCAGCGGAATTCCAGGACTTGACTGATTTGATGCATGGTTGATCCTTGAACTAACCGTCCAAATCTGCACGCCCCTATTGATCCCGTACAGAGGTCCAGTACGTCAGTGCGCCTATCGAGCCTCGTCTTGAGTCTCAGTGTCGACAGGAAAACAGTGACTTCATCACCGCCCGCTTGTCTTGGGAACCACCCATCCAGGTCAATGGGCAAATCGCGACTTACAAGCTGCAGTACTCCGAGCCGAGAGCACCGCCTGGTACCCTGCCGGAGGTGATAACGGCAATGCCCTATTCAACGTCACCTGACGTGAGTGTATCATCGTTTTGCAATATTTCAACCACAGGGTAGAGTTCTTCTATGACCCCTGCTTAATTAGCAGGCCCATAAACCATACTTCCGATTGAAACCTGAGCGTGAGCGTTTCAGAACTCATTTATCTTTTGGAAAGGTAGTTTTTACATCGACTTCAGTCTGTTTGTTCATTTTACTACCGTTTCCCTGTAGGGTTTTCTGTTTGTTATTGAGTATAAAAAAAATAAAAGTTAATTAATTACAGTAAAAACAGTATTGGGGCCTGGGTTGCACCCTACGCAAAAATCGCTAAAATTTGACTGCCGAATAATTTTGAAATATCTAACATGAAAATTAGTAAATAATGATTCGAGTCAAGCTGTGAAATTTTTGCGCCCGTGGAATGTTTTTTCGAGAAAAAATAAATTTTGTGCTGTTTCTGGATGGTATCATTGGAAATACGGTTCGTTTGCCAACAGTTAACGGTAGCAAATGCGTTCAATCACGTTAGCCTAGTACTTAGTGTTCCCGATTGCCTTTTGTGCATGGACGACAAGCTGCTGCTTCCAAGCCAACCTATAGTCTGCAAAAGTCATATTACTGGGACCGCTATATCACACTTGATTGTGCTTACCTATGCTTTTCAAAACTCTACATGAGCAACATTTCGCGGTTGATGAATTCTGTCTGAAATTGTTTATTTTTCATCACTCTTCAGGGAAGAATAATCGCCGAGTTACGTAATATGACACGTGGTTCGTCCTACTCAGTGCTGGTGAGACATCACTTTGAAACCATATTTTTAGCGACTGAAGACGTTACAACACAAATGCGTTTTCAAATTATTTTGACTGAATTTATTTTTTATTAAGTGTGATTTTTCTAACTTTTGGATGAATTGACATCCTATGAACACCTTTTATGCTGTGCACGTAAGTTGTGGCTACGCGTAAGCAACGCGTGTTAGTATGGAAGTCATGGGATAGTGGCTGTTCAGGATCACAGTTGTAGATAAGACCATGTTTGAAGTACTACGGAGCCCGTAAAGAGACATAAATTGAAAACAAACTTGGAATTCAAATAAAATTTCAGTTTATATTTCGTGCGTACGAAATCATTTCGTGCGCTTGAAATAAAACATTTCGTTTGCTCGAAATCATTTCGTTTGCTCGAAATCGTTTTTTTGTTCGAAATAAATTATTTCTAGAGTTCATTAATGGAATGTGGGGACGTCTGGCAGCTTGTGCCCTATGGCTTGCTTAAGGCAGAAGAATCTTAGCTAAGTTCACATAAATTTAATATCAAAATAACAGAAATGATATGAAGATTTCAGATAAGAAGCAAATTCTTGTACAAGATCTGGGACCTGTTTCTAATTATTTTAATAACACGTTACACTCAGTTACATAGCTGCGTTAGTCAGTGTTTTAAATTCCAGTTATTCTCAACCAGACCCTGTGGCATCCCTGTTCCAACAGTTTCAATCAAAAGGAGGCGTTTCACTCGATTGTACAATGACTGATTTTTGTAGATCTAAAAGCAAAGCAAGACTCAATGAGGAAGGGGTTTCAAGTTGTGAATTACTTCATGTGTATGTTGTTTTACTTAAAAGATGCACCTTTTTTAGTATATGATTGCATTGCAGTACTGTTGGGTGTTTACCTGTTCATTAACTTTGAACCAGTTTTCCTTCTGCTTTTTTTGTATACATGTATTAATCGCGTACATGAGTATGTTGTGTTTATTTCAAATTTATCTTTCACTAATTTCAAATTCACAGGTAGCCAGCAGTTGGATTCAAACCCACAACGCTGTGCTTGCTTCCACAAGCCCTAACCATGTGCCACATGGGTCCATGCCTAAATCGCTTTGTGCATGGGCAAATCATGTTTCACATTCTATAACAGATATCTTGAAAATGGAGTGTCCCGCCTTAGCGACCAAAAAAGAAATTATTCAAGTTCATTTAGTTAATGAATTAAATACTCATTGACATGACAACTGCCAGATATGTCCTCTTTTGAAGGAAAATTGAATGCCCGCCTTATTCAAAGTGTCCACTGTCCAGTGAGTCCTGTTCGCTTACTGGTAGACGTAATTTATTTCGAGCCAACGAAATGATTTCGAGCTAACGAAATGATTTTGAGCGCACAAAATGGTATAATTCGAGTACACGAAATGATTTCGAGCATACGAAAAAAAATTATTTCGAGGGCACGAAATGATTTCGAGTGCACGAAATGATTTCAATTATTATAATTATTTTTGTATTCCGAGTTTGTTTTCAAGGCATGTCCCTTTAGGGGCTCCGTAAAGTACATGTACATACTTGACTGCGGGTTAAAATTACACCTTACTCTGTAGAATGCGACTGTTGCCCCTACCATAGGCACTTGCGCAACATCAAGTTACAGCCAAAGGTCACTACGACACGGCCATTGATTTTTAGGCAGAGCGCCCTCACTTGGTAAAATTGCGATAACCTGTAGTCCACGCTGCGGAGAACTTTTTCAATTAATTACTTAAATGGTTTCTTTGCTTAAATTTACAGTTGCTCCATACGACCATTCCGTAATTAAGATCTATATTTGTTTCTGAGATCAACAATGTTGGAAAGTTAAGTTCCATTCCTAAATATTTTACCTCATTTTTTCCTTTTCAATGGTGGAGTGTGGTTTTTGTTCTTTGTGGATAGATTTCAGCATTTATCACAGACCCCGTCGAGGGCGGTTTTAACGAGGGCTTGCAAGTCGAGTTAAAATTCCGCATAACACGTAAGTACAATTGTTGTAAAACAGAAAAAAAGTTGTTTTCTAGCATGAAAGAACTAAACCTCTCTACATTATTAGGACAGTGTGACGCTAAACCTATATAACGAACCGTCAAGGTTTCCAACTTTCCAATTTAAGGCTACTGCAAACAGAAATAAATTAATGCAGTCATTGTTTAAAAACGATAATTACAAAGAGACAAAGTGGTAATGTGGATGCTCCTTCTTATGTTACAGGGGTCAGTCATGTGTTCTGTATCTTACAAAAGCATATATTGCCTTCAGCGTCTATTTCACTGATCCAAAAATCACTAAAAAATCATTGAATGTACATTTTGAAGATGTAAAATATCTGTAGATGAACTTTCCTTGCGCAGATTAGAAATCGGATATTTTCACAATTTCAATTGTTAGTTTCTTTGTGTCATGGAATACTTCAGTGATGTTTGCGTTATAGGCCCTGGTGCAAATGTTCCCATCTGCCCCAAACCAGTACCGACCATGCCCCCTCCACCAACAGCCCCTCCAATGATTACTGGTCCACCTCCCAAGAGGCCACCAAACGTAAACGTCCAGCAGCCGACCCCTGCCGAAAAACCCCCGAAACCAACCAACGGCCAAACCAACCGCCCACGACCAGGTCCAGGCCCTACACCGACCACTGTGTCTACCACAAAGGGCGATGTACACGAGAAACCAGTAGCCTCCTCCAAGAAAGCTGGCATTGCTATAGCAGTCTGTCTGGTCTCCCTAGGAATCATCTGTGCCGTTGCTATGGTGATTGCACATTTTGTACGAGGTAGGGCGACTCAGAAAGCCAGACCAGACACCAAAGGAGCCCAAAAAGGGAAGAAGACGACCACGCCCCCTGCTTAGCTGATAAAGAAAGCTAGTAAAACCACTGGCAGGAAATTTCCTAATCGGAGGACCCATTCAGCAAGATAAAAACCTTTTGCCCATCCTTATGATCAGGCAAAGTGTGCCTCTTGCTTCCCCAACCGGACGTTGGAAAGTCGCTTGCAAAATGACCCCAAAAATAATTGTGGGATTTATAGAGGAAATATTTATTCTTATCTGCTATATGCATTGACGTTGGACCTCTTTATAAGATTGAATGAACATCGAAAAAAATAACGACTAAACTGAATGTGCGCACAAGTCACAGAGAAGATCTTATAGGACTGCGAGATTTGAATATTTTTTACTCTTTATAGTTCATAATCTCAGGTTATTACATTAATGAGCTTTGAAGCCTGTAATGAGCATATTACCCCGATTCTATCGGTTCAGAAATTCAAAGGCAAGTCACTTATGAAAATGGTCAGTTATGTCTTTTAAAATCACTTTCAGGTTGAAAATGAAATGTGGGCTTGCTTGTCGACGGCCCAGGATAAAACGTTTTAGCTCGAATGTATTTTGGAGAAAATGTCAATTTTCAAAAAATGTGCAACTGTATTTCACACATGAATTGAAATGGATAGAAGCCAAGCCGTTAATGGCATGTACACAGCTGAACAATAACATCTGCCAGTGATTTCGATTTGAAACGTCACGTTGAAAGAGATGAAAACTGTAAGTCTTCATAGTCACTTCGTTTCCCGTGCTCTCCATCCGATGACCTTTGACCCTGTTGGAAATAATTCAGCATGACACCTAATCGGAAGGCGTGGTTTTTTCTTCGCCACCTTCGGCGATGATTCAGGGCTAGGGGTAGAAATACCATCCTCCACTTTTTCGGACACATTTGAAGGACAGTCTAGTAATGCGACTCGTCAAATGACAAAAGGAAAATTGGTCATGTTTATCATTTCAGGCGCGTGTGAAATTAGTCATGTCAAGTCAGGGGAAATTTATGGGCGTCGAGCATGACACATTTTGATTACTCATGTTCTAAGATTTCACTTGATTTAAATTTTACATGAGTGTCGCAAAACTTAGAGTAATTCGCATAAACTACGTGTGTGTTTCAGTGAATGACAAAAAGCAAGCTCTGTTGGAATAAAAATGAATGGGATTTTTTTATCGTAGCATCGAATGAATAGGCTTATGTGTCTTTGCAAAAGGCAATGTATTTGTTAATATTTTAAAATTGGCGATTTGATGGAATTTGATGGAATAACGCAAATCATACTTGTAAAATCTTTACGTAATTCGTAATAGGTGTCACTTGTAGGTTGAAAGCGAGATAAACCTAAAACTCTTGTAAATAATCATTGTCAATATTGATTTTTAACAGTGGATGATGTAACAGTTTGGTGCGCTGAAATTAAACAATATCGAAGGAAAACAAACTAAATTTATGCTGTTTTGACTGTGAATAGGTAAGTGCCGTGGAATTAGTTAAAAGGTAAACAGTTAGCTTCATTATCTTGTTTTTGTTAGCAGTTCGTGTACCTCATCGTAACATTAATAAAGTTACCACACCTGGATAATATACATAAAATTGGGGAAAAAAAGAGAAAAAAGACCCCCCTAAAAAAACAAAAATGGCTGAAAATATAGACTGCCAAGTATTTAATTCACGCTCCTCGAAAACAATCCCCTTTTTAATGAACAGAAAAGCAGCATTGAAAATTCTGAGCATGTTTTTGAAGACCAGATGCAGATTAAAGACCGTAACACAAGATGTGTATTATACTACTTTCAAACAGAATTACATTCTCTGTGTTGCAAAGTACAACGACCATAAAGTGTAGAGTCTTTAAGTTTTATACATTCATGTGTTGAAATGAAAAGTTAGGATCATTTCCTAATCGTAAAGTGCATTGTCATTTTCGTTACCTTGGAAATGAGATGAAACTACTTAGCCATGGAGGCCTTGAAGATAATTGTGCTTCCGATCCTTATCAATGGCACGTTCAGCATGTTAGCTTAATTGCCAGCGGTTCCTTTGTGCCAGCTCATAAATGACAAAGCCTTTATTTATGGTTTCATTAAGGCTAGGCAAGCCACCAATTCCATGAAAAATCTGCATGTGTCACGCCATAAATCTTTCGTGGTTTGAGATCGGTCTGCAGTCGTTGATTTGGAAGACAGTGTTGGATATTGCATCTGTTTATACTGCTATTCAGCAGAGATGAATTGGCAGGCACGAAGGGACTCATGACAATTTTCACGTTTCCTAATGTCTTCTTTAAAGTCAAGCATGAACAGGAAAATCTAAAAAGAATGTTTTTAATTGAATTGGGATAATACTGGATATTAGAAAGTGCCGTGCACTTATTTTCAAAACGAGTTAGTCCATTTATGGAAAGTACCAGTTCAATTGGCTAATCGCATAACAGGCGAAATAACACGTGGCTAGTGTCTGCAGCAACATATATTTAATAAAGTAAAGAGTATTTTTGTTATTCATTCTGAGCTGTATCATAACTGTTCCAACAAGAAGAAGCTAAGAGCTCCAAGGCACCAGTCTAAAAATTCTTGACATATCTGTTGTTCATGAAGTGGTCACTCATAATTTACGGAGGAGAGTAAATTAACTCCTTGTGCAGAACTAATTATAGAGAAATTTGTGACATGAATGTCTCAGTTGTTGGAATCAAATGGTGGACTTATGCGTCAGTACACATAGGCAACTGGCACATAATAGCCGGCTGTATACTGCACTGCAGACATAATGAACAGCCATTTTGGTTTCAAAGTCTGAAGTTGGCGTTGCTCTCCATATTTATGACATTTCCAGACTTTTTACATGGATATCTGCGGACGAGTCTTTTTATGGTTAGCTCGCTTTTATTTTAATGCCGACTCTGTGTAGCAAGCGACATTAAGTAACGTAATATGTGAAATCACAAAAGGCCGAACTCAGAACTTCGAAGTCTATGTAAATTACATACCAAGCGTTGTTTTCTGAATTTCCCAAATATTCCAAATATTCGTACGGTCGCTGCATTAAAAAAAAGCACTCAGCTTAACTGATAGACTATGGTGGAGCACACCATACCAATTCACCAGAGCTGTATAGAGAGAGAGAAGCGCCAGCTTCAGATGTTGGAAACCGAATTGGCTGTCCATTATTGTGCACAGTAGAGCGGGATGTGCATACTTTCCAATAACGGGAACACTTACACCGCAACTCTTCTGTACTTCACAATAATTATATGCTACTATTTTCTTAGGCTGAATCCAAATATGTTATCTATAGGTCTAGGTCTTCTCCTACTGGAAATACACATGGACAGCAGACTACAACTAGCCTTAGCCTTGGAAGCCTGTTACGGACATGGCTTTATGTCGTCACATGAAGCGATGCAATGTCCGCACGGAAAAGTGCAAGAAATCCAAGGTAGGTTTAATTGAAAAAGATGGCATGAGAAATTAATATCAGGCCCGTTGGTGCAATAACGGAGTTAATTTGAGGTGAAAAGGTGAAATTATGGTACGGTGCACAAAGCAAGGGAGTGTAAAATCAGTGGGAATTGAATATTGGCGGCAAGAATTCAGGCGAAAAATAAGAAAAACTGCCTTCAAAACGTGATATATTGACAAAGGACCGGCATTAGCGTAGTCATATGCTTGATTGCAGTACCGGAACCGTGACCTAATCGAGAGGGAAAATAGTTTACGTGCCCCCATTTCTACGGATGCCATGCCAAAGACCCCGTCCAACTTCCCCATTTGCTTGAACACGAAGTCTTGTTGATTCTAGACCTAGTTCTTTTGCTTTTCCACCATTCAAATTATGCGGCGCCAAAAAGCATGTTGTAAATAGAACATTCATTTCCTTCGAGTTTCTGTTATTACTCCTGAAAGGCAATCTGAAATATTCTATTTTTCCTTGTAGTTTATTGATATTTATGTTAATACACGTATGTGGGTGCAACATTAACGGTGTTTTAGACAGAATAAAAACCGTCATACCAAAATGCAGAATCCGTAAAACAACCGTGCAGGCTGAAATTTTCTTCCCGACCGAATGAGTTGAGGCCACTGTTGTTCCGGGTAAAAATTAAACGGATCTTCCCCCAAAATCTCGAAATGAATCCTCATTCTTCGTGAATTCTCTAACTAAAGCTGGGACATGATTAACAGCAGCGGCACGATCGTCGGGGGTGGCGTTTGTGAGACCATGCAGGCATCAGCAATCAAAGGACTACCCCCAGTTGTAAGGGGGGTTCCCCCCCCATCAGTGGTTGTGATTGACATTTTATTTGAAGCAATGATCAGGATACCCAGAATAAGTATATATGTAGATGTGACCCTTGGTATTATGTAGAGCCGTTTAAGGAGCAGATGACTCGACATCTCTGGTTTTGTTGATTTATTCTGGAGAATCAATGCGAGGAAAGGAGACTTTTAAAAAGATGTCATCTCCAATCTGGTCAGCGTCCGAGTGAACAATAAATGCCATTATCAAATGAATCGAATGGTTCAATGAAATGCCGATTAAGCTATACTCAAAAGAAGTTTAAATAAACTAGAATTATTTATAAAATATGTCTGAATCAGTTTCCCGCCATTATTCCATTTGACAGGCGCCATGTTGAAAATACAAATGATTAGAACAGCAAACGAAGATAGATTAAGGAAAATAGAAGAATTGACAATATTAAGGCATGTGAGTCTTACAGATGAAACACTACATCATGATATTGATAACTACTGACTTATGTTGATAAAAAAGAATAAATAGAGTGATTTACCTGGAGAATAAACGCCATGAAAAGGGGAGGTTTTAAAAAGATGTCATCTCCAATCTGGTTAGCGTCCGAGTGACGCTGACACGGCCCGTATTCGAAGTATCAATTGTGTGCGATTGACTGGGAAAATGAATATTTATGAGGGATAAACAAAAGGATAAACATAATGAATATTGATGATTCTTCCAAAAAACAAAAGATACATGTAGGTTCAATTTATACAAGGGTAATCGACACAGAGAAAATGCAATCAAGTATCAAATATACATTATCCCTTCAAACTAAATGCATATCACTCCGGCGCCTGGTTTGAAAATGCATAATTAGAGAGAGAAATATTCCGATCAAAGAATATAACAAGTACATGAAATCGATTACCCGTAGGCTCATTAACTGTCTTCTGTTTTGATAGACAATAAGTAAATGAACAAGTTCCACAAATAAATTCAAGTCATCCAAGAATTTTCATTTCTGGATGTCATAAAAAACATAAACAAGTTTCAAATTCCATTTTACTTGCACATGAAATATAAATACCTTGCATATAAGTGACATGCACACTAATATCCTAGTAAATGAACGAATGTTATAATTACGATTGGAGCATGGCATAAAACATCAAAAGAGACGGTGAACATATTAATGTCAACATTTGAACAGGGGGCATTAATTAATTACTTTGATTCAACAGAAATGTTATGCCCGCTTGTTTCCTGGCTTCAGCCATTCTGGGGCTCTTCCATCTCTTCAACAATCTCTTGGCAGACTTTAACCTGGAGTGATAGAGGTCTTCTGGGGATTTTCCTTGGGAGACTCTGTGTTGTTTGGTTTGTCCCGGAAATCATAGGACAATCAGTCTGGAAGTCTGCGCACTCTCTGTGGTCTTTGTGGTAGAGCGGCATCCGGTGGAGTATTCTCTGTGGATCGGCTTGATGAGGTTGATTGAGAGGGTGAAGGAGGGTGAAGGAGATGAAGAACTTGGTGCAAAGGAGGCCTGAAAATTATGAGACATGTCGCCCTGTCGTTGCTTTATCGTATCACCGTGGTGATACTGTTCTTCAGAAGAAGACATCATCCACTCTCCTAGGCTGAGGTCAGCACATTGCTTTAGGAATGGGAGGAGACAGTGACCTGATTGAAACTGTTCTGCAATGTTATTTTCAGTGAAATTTTGTTTGAAAATACCTGAATCGTTGGCTGATTGGATTCCACCAAACTTTCTGGAAGACACTATAGGAGTAGTTTTTTTTACAACAATCCTCCCTTTAGGCCCCCTACATAGCACGCCCTTGGCTACAGGGGCAGTAACCAGATGTCATAATTAAAAAGTACTGTTACTTAATTAAAAAAATAATCCCTGAAACGGGAGCAAGAACCGGACCTATTCACGGGATGGCCAAACTGGATTGATCGCCAGGTTTACTTTTCATCTGGGAACCTTCAAGTATAAAATAAAAGATCACAGGAAAGTTCATTCATTAATGCCAATTTAGGCTGATGAATATTTCAACATGTGTGATTACCATGGTTTAAGCCACATTAAAAAGAAAGCGAGGCTTATAACCCAATAACGTCTGGCACCACCCAAGTTAGCAGATTATATAGAACAAGATAAATTCTGATCACTAATCAAGCTTTCAACTGTTGAAAGGACTTTTTCTTCAAAGGTCAATGACATTTATTATGATTAGGAACCTTTTTAGTGCACTTCTTTACTCCTAAATGTACGATAGCTCATCGACATCCCCTTATGATAAATCTATTACAGAGTTCACTTTTAAATAGTTAAAATTCGCCATGACATGAAGGCCCGTGGCACATCCGGGGGGGGGGCAGGGGGAAACTTACCACCCTGACGGATTTTTTTTTACACAGAATACTTAATTATAGATGAGTAGGAAAGAGCACATGTAATTTATCAAATGTTAGCACCAACACCCTAACAAAACAACAACGACAAATAAAAGAAAGGATGTTGGGACCGTAAGACTTGACATTTTCTTCCCCAATATATGTTGAATGAGCCCGTAGACGCTTTCGCGTTTGAATCCCCCCCAACACAAAGGCTGAATACGCCGTTGACGAAGGCACTTTTAATTTGAAGTCACTCAGGGAGACACCTGAAATGTGCGGTTGGGTTCTGTTCAAATTTGAACACGAAATCTGCTCACTGGAGAAATGATTATATCTATGAAAACACCTTGTTTTCACTGCATGTAGTCCACTATCAAGCATCATCAAAGTACAGTGCAACTTGTCCAAACTTCTGGCAAATATTGTCGCTTAAGCAGCTATAACATTAACAACTACATACACAGAACACTGAGTGAGCCACTGAAATCGCAACAATCTTGACAAAATCATATACGGTGTAATCCACTTATCCAAGCCCCATTGTAAAATCAACATTTTTCAGGGATTAATACCATGCAAGCCAACATCCCTGAGGTTTCTCAAACAAAAATTGAATTACAACTGTTTGGTCCTTAATCTTTCAACTTCTTTTTAATTTTGGGAGGTTAACTGATCAAAATTTTAATTATTCATACACACACAAAAACAACCCCAAGGGGGAAAGTTCCGAAGTCTGCGTTTAGCTATTGTGGCAACCTTCAACTTTATCGGGCACTTAGGACCATTTTTAACAGTGTTTTTCAGCCATTCTGCTCTCAGATGGAAGGCCAAAGACCCATGAACTTGGCCCTTCCAAGAATTTACACAGTCTCACCATGGGGGGGGGGCAAAAAAATCTCCTTTTCCACAAAAAAACTGCAGGGGCACTTTTAATACTAATGAACTGGCCAGAAATTCTCACTTGAATGATTAGACTGCACCTATATAGTTATACAGGCACACAGATTGTGAACATGAAGCAGACGTCTTTTTCACTCTAACTTTTTGATACTGGTTCAAAGCCATATCTGTTCCATCTTGACGTTGGCCACAACTGACGTCATCCAGCCAAAGTCTTAAATAATTTAAGTCAGAGGTCCTTTCGGCCAAAGGCGCTTTTAATTCGCGGTCGCGTTCCCAAGTGGTATGATTGGAATGTTGCGGTCACTGGACACCTGAAAGGACCATGGCAACCCTACTTAATGAAACTACCAATTTAATTGCTAGTCATTATTCCTCCATGGTTACAACATGACTCTGCTTGGCTTTGCAGTCGGTGCAAAAGGGCTATAGGGAACATTCGGCAATGATGGAGTACACTTCGCCACCGGCTGGTGAGCACTGTGTTGACGTCGCCAGTTTGTAAGATGTCTGCAGGTGGCGAGACGTTTGTGTTACCTGATCTCACGCACTTACCAACACATCAGACATTTCCGGAACCCTTCCAAGCTCCGTACTCGCTGAACTCAGCTCCAGACACATTATTGTCGTATCGTATTAATCCGCTGTGTGTCTGCAGTCACTCGCGCCGTGAAGTTCGCTCGCGCTGTCTCGACCAATCATTCTATCGATCTTCGTCCGTAAATCGCGCTTATTGGTGCATTGTTTGCATAAATTATGCTCAGATATCTGGCGCCGGTAACATTAGGTGTCTGCGCTGTCAGTGCGGGTATTTTTAGTGCGAAACCAGCGCCGAGTAAGAGCAGTAATTGTGTGTCGTCTGCTGTCGCGAGGCTGTTGGTCGCAGCGCGTTGCCACAGTGGTGGTACAGGACTTGCTGAAACCATGGATTATACGGACGAGGCCGAACGTATGGCCCAGCGGGTGTATGAATTGTACAGTGACAGTGATTGGAAGGTTGCCAAAACTTCGGTAAGTATTACCTTATCATGTTACTCGTTATAAATGGAGGGTTTTTAATTACATTGATATTTTGCTTAGCTGTTGTTTTACGGTGCGGAGTGTGGGTCGTTATGGTCAAAGTTTTTCGAGTCCGCAACAGAGTAGAGAGCTACGCTTGTACATGTACAGACTACAGTGTGGGTTTCAATACAGCACACAGAGTTCACCTCGTCTTGCGTGAGGGCACGTAAACCTCAGGGACATGCGAGACTGAAGACGCTAATCACTGGCAGTCCACCATTCAGTGACACCAAGGTCACTTCTGTTATGGTGTCAAGTGTTTGGTACTTCCATGAAGGAAGAACTCCCACCCATTGTTAGTGTTTTCTAGAGCTGGAATGAATCTGTTTTTTGGCGTATAGTGTCATCTATTAATCTAGTTCAGTGCTCAATGGTTTTAGAACAAGTAGGTCTCCATTGTCACGATTCTCTCTAGCTCGATGATCCATCAAAATGAGTTTGGATGTTCAGAAGTGCAGCAGCTTGGACTCAGAGAAGTGTTGCATATCGTATATGGCTTATTCAGCTATGTTTATTCGATCTGTAAAGTACTGATATCACAAACAACTAATACTATGCGTGCAAAATAACTACATTTCTAAACAGGGTTTAACTGCAAAGGCGGCTCACTGAAGCAGAGTGGTTGTTCGGGACACCAGAGTATGAGGCATGATGATTCATTCGTTGGCGTGGTTTTTCTCTAACAAATGATGTATGAATATAAACATACATGAATATGCTATGCCACAATGTCACTACACCAACGGATACATATATCTTAGTCTGCTAGAGATTATATTGTAAATACTACAACGTATGTATGTATTGTGAAATTGAATATCACCTACCAAGCTGATGGCATTAGCTTTATTCAAGCAAGTGACTCAGTGCGGTATCCAGGTTGTGGATCCACAGGAAAATGGGACTTTTATCTAAAGACAACGGTTCGAATTCTTTATCCACAGAAAAATTCCCACTGTCCCCCAGAGAGGTACAATATCATTTGAAAGTCTTGGCGCTTTCATTTCCAAAAAGGGATAAAAATGGGCAACATGTGTTGCCCCTCACTGGATAGAGCACTACCAATCAGCAAAATAATCCCAACTTCCCACAAAAACAAGTTAATAAAAGAAGATTTGATGGTACTTCTGACATTTAGAAAAGAAGTAATTCGCTGATGGCGTCTGCTATCCGTTTGACTCATCGTTTCCTGTTTTCTCACATTGTGCTGTCTGTCTTCACACCATTATCTAGATCCACATCCTCCGACTTACACAAATATCGGTAACCATAGTTTCCTAAATGAGAGTCATACATACAGGATGCGCATACTGCACGGTCGAAATTCCGGTTTGTGTTGACAAACAACAGCGACCGAAGAGAAACTGTGCCCGTTCGATGAACCCCCCAAAGTTGGTTGTAACAAACGGCGTTATGAACATCATGAGAATTCCTTCTTTAATTGTGTTTGAATACTGAATTCAACTGCGTCTCCTTTGTTGACGTCATCAATCTTTACACTTTCCTTTGAACAGTTACGCATTTATTGGCTCATTTGTTCGCTGGTTCTGTTGTTTGTGTTAACAGATTATTTGCATAAAGTTCTACAAATCATAAATGAATAAAGTTTTAAAAGAAACATTGATACGTAACTGCGTTGCCCCATTGCATACAGGTGGCACGGGGCGTTTGCACTTTCAGTGCGGCAGTGCTGGACCAAACAATCGTTACGCTTGACTAACTTCAGTTCAGATTTGACAAGCACACAATAGCTACAAGCTCCACACTGTTATTACATCCTCTGTGGTTGTTCACTTTATTTAGAGATTACCTACAGAACATGGAGAGAGGGCAAAGGTTGGATGAACTATACTGCACCCCTGTTAAGTAGCTAGGGGGTATTGATGCTCCCCTGTGAAATGTTTGCCGAAATGGCCTCTTGGCCGTCCAGAATTTGGGGCACCGCAAATTGGTTCTTTTCAACCTATGAGCCGACCGCGATCGCACCCGCGGGGGATACAGTTTCACTTCTGTGTAGTGGGCATTTGGGGTTGTCCCAAGTGTAGGATCAAAACATGACAGTAATTTTATACCTACTGGTGGTGCTTGATTGATGCAAAGAGCTAGGATTGATGGTTGAGAATCCCTCAGCAACCAGTCTGTTTGTACAACTTCAAAGTGCAAACTTTTAACGAGCAAAAATGTTTTTTAATTGAATAACATGTACTTCATTTTTCTCTTCCTGTGAGTTTTTGCATTTGAAAAATGCCGAGTGTGAAGTGTATTCGTAGGATACATAGATATAAAAATGTATTATGGAGCAAAACCTCATAGTCATACCATGATTATGCAATAGTCAAAGGAACTCTAGTCTTTAAAAACTATTAATATTTTGGTATGGAATCTTTACATTTCTCACTCAAACTGGCAGGATATTCCCATAGAGTCTACACAGGTGAGTGACCTGGGTTGAATGCCTTACACCTGTACGTTTGCCTTAGTCTGACCCTTGATTGCTTAACTTTGGACAGGTGTGTTTCAGCTGTTAGTGTAATTGGAATGTCAAGCTTTACCAGCCGTCTGTTTCAAGACAACGACGCACGATGTATAGGCGTATCTCATTGTGTGGGTGCATGCGCATGTGTATCGGTTTGCTTCGTCGTTTCCGCTTTATATGTTCCTATTCTACATTGTTAGTATATACTGGCATTACCGAGAAGACAATCAACGTACTGTACGTTACAGTGTTTTTAAACGTTTTGCATTTTTCCTCGCTTTTGAGGTGGTGTAGCCATCGATGTGCTGTGGCTTTCATTTGCACAATTTGTTTATCCAGCTGTTTCAGTTTATCCATGCGATTGAAGCGAATTGATCGCTTCTACATCTTACCTTTTCGTTAAGATAATTGCTTATGTATAATGTTTCATTGCCCATTCCCGCCCACTGCCACGTAAGCTCAACCACACATCTTACGCCCAGTTTCCCACCTGCGGTCCAACCAACCATGCACCAGTTTTTTTGGGTTTTTTTTTTTTTGGTGTTTTTTTTTCCGAGGTGCATGGAACTCAGCCCTGCATCAGATCTATTGTGTGGAACTCCAAACAGCCTTAATCCTCCATTCTTATATATTTTTACACACATCCCAGGTGGTTTGGGTTAGTGTTGTTTGTGAGTGGTGCGCTCTTTTTATAGTTCTTTTTGCTTCTCATGAAATGACGACTTGTTATCGACCACGTCTAGGTACCTCTTCATCTTTCATTTTGTGTTGGCCCTTGTCATTTTTTTTTATCTGAATGACCACTCCTAGCATCAAGTGTGACGATCATCAACTGAATCAACCCTCCTTTCCTCTGATAACATATCTCAAGTCCACTGGCGCCGTATTTTTCACTGTCTGCGTGTTCACATTTCAATGTCGCCATATTCCTGATTTTACCTCTGGGGGGGAGGCATCGACTGTAGCTAGCTTGAGCGTGGTTTACCGTTCATTCTGGTGTGACGGTCTTTCTCTAGTGCACTTTGTAGTGCTTGTCTGTGACAGTAAATTGATGCATGTGTCTGTGTGCTAAATAAAAACGACAATATTTTTATAGAGAATTGGGCTTTTGACACTGACATTACTATCATGGAGTGGACGCTAATTACCAAAATGTGGATTCGTTCAGACCCTTCCATATTGAGCTGTGCAAGCAATTTACGCCTGCATGCATTTTATATTAAACCCTTTGACTAATGTATACAAGATGTTTGATTAGAAAATTATATTTAGAGATATTAATTGAAGCAATAGGTTTTTTATGTATTTGCCTAGTTCAATTTTATTCAGGGAACATGTCATGTGAAACTCTGTAGGTTTGACATAACCAAATGGTTACCCTTATTCTGTTCCCGGTGTCAACCCAGATAACAAATATGAATATGTACTATGTTGTTACCCATCTTTAAAATAAACACGTTACTGTAATTACTACAGTCGCCGAACCCTGTAAATGAGATCGAGAGCACTGTTAAAGCAAGATTTCTGCTTACAACAAGGAAATTGTAGGTCCCTAGGTTTGTTTTTCATTGTTTTCATTCTTAATAGACCTAATACAAGGTTCCTGTACCAACAAGGTAATTTGCGAAGTCTGAAGGACCTCTTTTTAACGACGTTCGACTGTAATATTAACACTGGTTTCATTTTCTTCAACAGAAGGACATCCGAATTCTCTACAAGAAATCTGCTGAATTTGACGGCTATGTGTAAGTGGACAAATATTTTAATGCTTCATCTTCCTTCACAAAGAAATATCAATGCTAGATCGTCCTTCAGAAATGTTTGTCGTTCATAATCATTCATCGTTTTTCTCTCACGAGATCCCCTTGAATGCTCTTTAAACGAAGTTTTGGTCGTCCAGTTTCAGTCTTAATATGTACATGTATTACAATTTGACTTACAGAGCTTCACCTCTTCCTAGGCGAACTCAGAGAATGACGTCATGGTAATCATAGTCAGCACCACAGTCAACACGAGAACAATGTCCTCTCTGATGGTTAGCAGAGTGACATACACCCACTAATTACTCAACAGACGAGAGCCAGACAATCTCATTGATCGGGGACAGACAAAAAGCATATGATTGCCTTCCTGCAGATGTGTCATTATAACCATGTCACGTGGGAAGAAGTGATATGAGCTCTGAAGCCTGAACAGAAATCGCTACAAGACTAGAACTGAAGCAGATTGATGTGTTCAGTCTCTCAGACTCTGATTTTGATTGTGAAATTGAGACACCAATGTTCAGTTTATCGGAGCTCGATATCATTTGGATATCTTTTTTTACACAGTGAGGATCTATTATACCTTTTTTTGCGAATAAGGATATCTGGATGATAGTTTACGATTGTTTAAAGTAAATTCTACAAGGGACGTGGAAGATACCGTTTTATGACGCGATATTAAGTTGAGTGTCACGTTTCAGAAAAAAAGCAAGCATGCGATAAACGTTTTACCACCAGTAATGGGGGGAAAATATGCTTTAATATGGCTGCGATCGTTGAAGCAAATACCACTTCAACAATGACCGTCATTCGTGCGTAGGGATCGAATTCCCACCCGTTGTTAGAGTAATGAAGATATTACATCCCTACCTTGGTTTCCCGACAGACGAATCGCCCGTAAGTTGATGCAAGTAATTCCATGTGGTCTTAAAGTCTGGCGGCAAAATTCCACACTAACTCAATCATGGCGATAGGCCCGAGATATTTCTTTCCTTTCATTTTTAAGCCAACAACTCTTTTTTTGTTGAGGATCCTTTTTCTTTTTGGCTCTCAGTTGGGTGGAATATTTGTCGACGCGTTTCTGGCAATGTGGTGTACTTAGGCCAAGTGGTGTTGTGAATTGAAGGTAAATTACCGATGACAGGCTAACCAAAAGCACTTTGTGAACTTGTATCATATTCGCTTTGAAATAATCGATGGCCCTGTCGCTGAATCATGGAAAAGAAAACTAACCTGGATACAGTTTTGTCTTGAACATCTCAAGTAAATGTTGCATACGCTGTGAATATACGTATCATATGGACATTCTGATTTTGCCTAGGGCGTCAATCTATCATAATGTGTTTTTTCGGCAAATTTTGTCCGCAACAGTTTGAGTTGTCCTAATTTAAAGTGCGATTGTAAGATTTCGATTTTAGCAGACACTCATTCAAGTTCAGAGATTTAAAGAAAAGATGGTCTGCTGCCCGTTAAACCATTTATTGCATCGTGAGCTGAGTTATAAAACACTGCTTGGCTGCCAGAGCAACCGTGTATTATATATGAAAGATAATCTTGAGGTCTGGCACAACCGTTTGTGGCCTTAAGTGGTCTACCCGCGGTATAGTTACGAGATTTAGATAAGATGGACGGAAACACTCGTATGAGCAGAGTCGCGTACTTTTCTTTTCATTACACCTAGGTCAATCACCTGTCTCGGCTTACTGGCCCGTATTCAGGTTGGCCCAGTTATACACCCTCAAGCCCTAGCCTCACCCGAATCCAACCAAGACACAACACGCGAGATCGGAAAAGTCCCACATGCCTCGTATCACTGAGAGCGGTTATTGTGGAATCATGGAGGCAGCTTGTGCCATGCCTGTCGCGTGGTAATGACAGCTTTTGGCCCATGGGGATTACAGTAGATGAGTGTTGGGCCGGTGTGTCAGCCATCCGTAGAGCTCTCCAGCCAGACTGCTAAGTGGCGTCAGCCAAGCGGTCCGACCTTGGGTCTGGCAACGTTGTCCGGGTCACTCCTAAAAGCTGTAGAGGCTCCTGGGAAATCCATGGAATTTGCTCCCAGCCGTTTTCATTTTCAGTTTTTGTCAGCGTTCAGTTAACTGGTTGACCAATTGTCATCAGCCAGTTTACTGGTTGACCAATCGTGGTTAGCCAACTGGTTGACCAATTGTCATCAGCCAGTTTACTGGTTGATCAATCGTGGTTAGCCAACTGGTTGACCAATTGTCATCAGCCAGTTTACTGGTTGACCAATCGTGGTTAGCCAACTGGTTGACCAATTGTCATCAGCCAGTTTACTGGTTGATCAATCGTGGTTAGCCAACTGGTTGACCAATTGTCATCAGCCAGTTTACTGGTTGACCAGTTGCCATCAGCCAGTTTACCGGTTGACCAATTATCATCAGCCAGTTTACCGGTTGACCCATTGCCATCAGCCAGTTTACTGGTTGACCAGTTGCCATCAGCCAGTTTACTGGTTGACCAATTATCAGCCAGTTTACTTAATGAACAGTTGTCATTAGCCAGTTTATTGGTTGACCAGTTGCCATCAGCCAGTTTACCGGTTGACCCATTGTCATCATCCAGTTTACTGGTTGACCAGTGGTTGGCCAGTGTATTGCATTTACCATTTTAATACTAATTTAACAACGCGGCTATAGACAAAATTAAAGAAGACACAAAGGAACACTTTCTCCAAAAAAAGGTTCTCCATGATTTTAGATGGAAATCGACTTGCTCTCACGCAGCCCTAAAAATGAAAAGATAAAAGCTTCTCGAAGTTCGAGCAGTTTTAGAAATTGTAATATGATTTATATGAATGGATTAATGTGAAGACAGTGGATCCCTAGGGTCTAGAGCTGATTAAGTCCCCGGTTCAACTCACCATGAACCCCTGTCAAATTCGTTTGAAAGAGGTGATACAGTTGGAAGGGAAAGTTGACACAGCTTTCTCATCATAAAGAACGTATCTGTCCGCGTCGTAAATCAGTATGTTGTTCGCGGTTAGAGATTCTTTACATCTGGCGTTGGAGCGATAAGAGGAACGACCGGAGGTTTTACTTGGAGGGGGGGTTCAAGTCGAATGCTTTCGTGTCCTAAATTGCCGTGCTGAATTAACTCCCATGATACCTCAGGTTTGAGGCTGTTTTCCCAAAATATGCATACACAGAAATCTTTGATGCGTGCAATGAATAGGGAGGAAAAAAACACCTCTGATCGTTCTCGATATTCACGGCAGTTTGTTTGCACAACTTTTTATGCGATTAAGATTAAGATTGATCGCTTCGATTAATTCCAAATTCTTAAAGGTCATCAACATTTTCTCTAGTGCCGGTTTGTTCCCATAACTCTAATGGATGCCAGGATGGCAAAACATATGCCGCAAGTACCTCATCTCTTGGAATTTTGAGAAAAACCCACATCTACCATATATCTTTCATCCAGCACCAGTGATCATCCTTTGATTCATCTAAACGGTCGTCAATCTTACTGCTTTCACATCCGTTGTTTCTTGAACCGACAGTTACCGAGCTGAGTGCACGCTCGATGCATCGCCGGAGAGGATTCTGAAGTACATTCTGCCAACTCCAAAGGGACTAAGAGGCAAATGGGACAAGAACGTCAAGGAGTCCGAAGTCATCGAGCACATCAATAAGGTAGGGCGCCCTCACCGGCTTGACCATTGAATTGCAGGAATTCAGAGTTATTCGCATACTATAGGGCTACTTGTATTCAGCACAAAGGTGAGGGTCAAGACATCAACGAACGGGAAGTGTGTTGCATTTTGATCAAACAAAAGAGAGCTGAAGAAAGCGCAGCTAGTAAGTATAATTTTTGTATTATTTTCCAGTGCGACATTTCCTTTCTTTCAAAATTGTAACGTGCATGATTACTTGTTTTAATGTGCAAAGATAGTTACATTTTTCAAACAGTCTGAGTGTTATTCCATCAACAAGCCGACTCGCCAGTCTTTTTGTGCTGCCACGTACCAAAGTTAAGCTGTCGAACATTTCTCATGACACCCCTTGAGGGAAAAACCACACAAAGGGTCTAAAAAGGTGTACTCCGGAAGGAGGGCATCGCAAAGTAGAAAGAGCCTCATCTTTTGTAGAAATCCGTTGCAGCGTTTTGAAAATTAATACGAATAAAAACGCGGATTAATAACCGCATAAAGAAGTTCAGGTGACCCCTTTTGGATCTTGGGTATAAGTGGATGACTCATTTTTCTTGCTTCTAGGAGTGTAATCCAGTTACGCTAGCCAAAAGCCTTCAATTAGCATGTTAGATTAATTTGTGCTTGTCGCGTATGCTTTTGAATCTGTACTTATTGAAATGCACGCACTCACACCGTCCGACCTTGGGGTATATCCATGCATGTAACGGAATAATGGATACTTAGCTATCGGTGCGCAATACACCATAAGTAAAATAATTTAACAGAGTAAGAAACGTGTCACTTTAAAGGAACAGGCTCCTTTGGACGGTTCATACCTGGTCTTAAAGATAATCTCCTTCAGAAAATCGGCAAATGTCTGTTTTCCGCTAGGTAACATCATTAAGTTTGACATTTTTCAATATTGAATGAAGGAAACTTGGTAAATAAGCGCATGCCTCGTTACAGACAACTTAGTAAAAGTGTCAGAATAAGAATAATTTTGAAACATTTATTTTTACGATTTTTTTGTCAGCCTGCATGATACGTGTGTTTTACATTTATTGATTTCAGTTGAAAAAGACCTGATGATAAGACATAAAGTTTGTGATTTAAACGTCATTCAGTTTAGATTGATAATTAATTGGCTCCTTTATAGTAACTCGGATTAAACAGAACGGGATTGTGAACGCCAGAGGTCCGACGTTGGATCTTCGTACATTTTTCTACAAGACAAAAGAGAAGATTCTTAGATCGAAAAGCCGAGTGTTTCTTGTTAAGTGGGAATTCGACACCCAAAACTGAAGATTCCTCGTAGATAGTGCACCCTACTCGTGATTCATTATCAGTGAATATGCAAAATTTATGCAAATTAGTTAGATTTTTTTGATATTTTGATTGGTAGGATCTAATCGTTGCAAGGTCAGCCACGCACAGCGCTGCCATGGGCCTAATATCTTCACGAGATTTCCTGGATTTGATCTACGTCAAGCGGTACCCGACTAATAACATGGTGTGCACCCACTCCAAAAGCATCAAACGTAAGGATTGCCCTCCCCGGGATGGCTTCGTGCGGGGTACCAACTATCATGGCGGTACATTCTGTGTACCAGTAGACGGGTAAGTCATAAAGACGCTGATAATGTAGCATTTAAGTTCTTGAGCTATATACATGTACTAGAAGAAATGGAAAAGGCGCTCATGAAAGCCAAAGGAATACCATCATTGCGTGCTATCCGGTATCGAATGCACGCATGACAGAGTAAGGGAACCAGTGTGTTATTGGATTGTGTGTACAAACCTGTAGCGTAATGAGGAGCGTATGATCATTAGTGAGAACCATAAGAAATTGTAGGCATGCATCCTGGGAAAAGTTGCCCGTTAGAATAATAATCCCCATTTTAAGTTACTTTTATTTTTCCCCTGACACACTACAAGCGGTGTGCATTTCAAATCAAAATGTATGTATATACATGTTCAGGATATACAGTAACCGCAAAATATTGATACAACCATTCGGTATTTCCTAATCGAATACGTATCTCATATACCAGCACCATTTGGAATGATCCCTGGTGTTTCCTTTTGGAGGGGTAGTTCTATATTGAGTTTACAGGTTGTTCAAGTTTGAACACCAGTTTACGAGGGATTCTACTATTAGGTAGTTAGGCTGCCCACTCGAAGGAAGCGTCACTTGAAAATATCAGTCGAAGAAGAAGAAACAGATTACATTAGGCCTACGTTTGTTAGCCTTAAGGCGTTATTTAGAAATTTCAGAAAGATAAAATAAATGTGATACTTATACTGGGAAAAAACAGGGAAACTCGAGATAAATACAAGAAGTGGCATTGTCAATGTGACAGTCTTTGCGCAGCTTTAAAAGCTGCGTTTTTTCCCCTGATCACGTGACGGGAACAACATGCCTTGAGCCACATAGACATGCACACCAGATGATGAACACAAGTCGTTAATAGTGACACATTATAGCTTGAGGCAATGCAGACATATAGCGGTGGATGTCACGCAAGCTTGGCACTTCATCCGTGGAGAATGAGACGAGATGAGTTTCGAATGGAAAGGAGACACATTATTAAAGGGGAAAAGTGGCTAGGCAGAAATTGAAACATTAGTATTACATTTGCTCTTGCTCCAAAGGTGGGTGTGGCACCCTGGCAAAATAGAAGGGCCTTAGTAGCCATTTTCGCCTATCCAATAGTTTCAACATCAACAACATGGCGGGGAGTTATCAGAAGGCGGGAAACATTGTAGGCGGCAAAAGAGCTTCTCATTTAGACTTGAACTCAGAGAATAATAAATGATGTAGAGAATGGTTTTGGCAAACGTCATAATGAATCTTTTTTCAGGTGTGTGCTGTGAGGATAATTGCATGCTACATGCACTTGATGAACGAGCCATGTTATTTACGTGTTTTGAAGTTACATTCAGAGCGCCAACGTTGTACTCTGTGCACGCCAAATTTAAAAAACAACTCATGTTTACCATCACCGAAGCTGAATGGTGTGAGAGTTAACCGTGTCGGGGCGACATCAGTCACTGGCTGATGTCTGTTGGTGTTTACACGGAGGCCAACACAAGCAATATTACTTGAAATTTATCGCGGCTGTGTGTTGGATGTGGTATGACAGCTATATTAGACGCTGCGGGTTAAGAAGTTAACATTTAACCCATTGTAATAACGCGAGGGGTCGGGTATCCGGCTGCGGTAGGGAAAAAGATGGAAATCGCCTGCAGCGTGCCGGTGCAACTCTCGGTCGAAATGAAAAATACCTCAACTGTCTGTGATCACAAATGTGTGTCAAAATAGGAGTCTTTCTAAGAATAACAGGAAAAGAGTGACGAATAGAAGGGGCACTACCAGGATAAGTTCTATGTGAGCCCCAAATACTAATATACAATAGATCTTGGTAGCCAGACATAATGAAATGGTACTTACATGTATGTTTGGTGCGCGTGGTTCACAGTATTACTATCCTCTGTATTGGTTCCAAAGATATCGCCTTGAAGGTCAGTTCGTACTTCAGACGAAAGCGAAGCGTATTTGACATCAAGAAATATTTGCAGTGATGTTCGCTTGAGTTGAAATGACTGGGTTAAGCTGTTACGAATCCGCAACACGATAGTTGATCCGACGTAACAGTTCGTTTGTGTTGGCTTTCGCGCAAAGTACGAAATCCTTGATCACTTTTGCCTAATGCTTCTCCATATGTATGGAAGAATTGTTAAGATGTCGGGAACTTGATGGGGACCATAAATGCTGCGGTTATGAGGCAGTGTTGAGCTACCGTTTGCCAAATATTTTGCCTCGTGTAGTGTTGATGTTCCACTTATGCTGGATTGGTATGGTTATGATTCTTCGCAGGTGTAATACCTATTTCTTTGTAGCACCCAATCTCAAAAGGTATGGCATCCAGCCGCAATAACGTGGATATTCATCGTCAGTGATCATGATACTATCTCTGATTAATGTATCGTACCCAATCTCAATTGATACCATAAGTAGTACTCAAGAGTGACACCCTGACAAGCCCTAACCAGTAACTGTATACTCGCCAGAAGCGATAGCCATCTAAAGTATTATTGGTATAACTTGCTTTGGATCCGGAATATGTCTTCAGAAAATATATTTGGCTGTTTGAATACCTCCGGCCTGTAGGCAAGACAAGATTGTAACTGCGTGCCTGATTTCACATACTGTTAGAGAACAGACTGTTTTCGTAAGTCTGTCATCGCCGACATTTTTCCCATCTTCGTCCACTGTTTTTGTTTCCTGCGAACCGCCAGCCGTCCAGTCGCACTCGTAGCCCCTAGACAAATATTATCACAATTCGGTGAGCGGTAAATTAGATCACCTCGCCCAGGGGGGTGATATCAATGAAGATTTAGCCGTCGGTGGAGCGCAGATGGTCGGAGTCGACCGTCTCGCGAATCATTCATTGATGGTTGAGCGTCAATGAATATCCACGCTACTAATTGGCGCGTACCCGCTGCCCACTGACCTTGTCATTAGTAGGGTCGTGCCAATGGTTTTAAGTACCGGTATATTACACCGTTGATCATCTTCTATTCCCTCAGTAATTTGCGCTTGATCTTCTAAGACAGGCCTCAGGCCTGCTTCATAACGAAGGCTGGCTTATCGCGCGTTATATAGAAAAACTGTGGAAATAAAATCTTCAACGTAATGCGATTCTTTTTTTTTCTTTTAAAATTTTCCTTATCACCAAAGCCAGCGTGTGGAGGTGAGGAATCAGTTCTATTTTTGAACTCATTTTTCCTGTTTGTTTAGGCTGATTGGAATGGAAAAAACTAGTTTTAAATTACGGGTACGTTCATTACTGCATACTAGGTATCTCTAAAAGTCTAGCCCGCGAAAAGTGTTCCTCGTGTGTTAATGAAAGATGGCCAAGCCTTGAAGGAACAATGCACATGTTTGTAACACTCATGATCCATCAAATTGTCCAGATAGGTTGTGGCAGCTACGAGCCCCTTTGGTTTATCAAGGGATCTGCCGTTAACAGTTTTCAGTTTCTTTAGCGATTGGCAGCGCAATATCAAATTGTCTGCCGTGAGTGTTGGGTAACGCCTGACGCTATCGGTAAAACGCAAACTACCGGGAAATAAATGTTAGATTGAGCATGGACGGGGATGTGCGGATACCCACGAGGGACTAAAAAACCTTCCATTGTTTAGAACTGTGTCTCCAAACTTGGTGACTAGACTCTGAATTCACTAATTGATTAGATGTCGGGATGAGTTGGCATCCGACTGTGTGGAGCCTATCGCTTTAGATCATTCCACCCCCCCCCCTGGGTCGGGGAAGCACACTTGAAACATTCGGATGTACCCGTAATAGCCGGTTGTACACCGCTGATCAATACCATCGCATGTCATTTGGATTATTATTGAGCAGTAAATCAAATTATGGTGACACAGTCAGGGAGACAAAATTGGGCACGTGTCATGTAAGCTGCGATTCAGTGACTATTGGGCGAAACTAAAGTCGCAGCTTTGGCGAAAAGATTTTGCACTGGAAATTGGCTGGAAACGTTTGACATGATTGTCTCGGCGGTGAAGTATAATATATTTTAAGTTAAATTTTATTGCCTGGGTTACACTTCAGATATCGGTAACAGGTAAGACAACTCTTCATTGATTTTCAATCATTACGTTCCTGACGGCTTTGTTCTGGCTGACAGGTTTGTTGGGTTGTTTCTTTCTTTCTTTCAGAGAGAGCAACAGGACTCGGGTAGTGAACATGGTGCAGTCAGACCTGGGAGGAATGTTGCCTCAGACGCTGGTCGACTCTGCACTGCCTAGCAATCTCGTCGACTTCTTCGTGGATCTAGACAACGCCCTCAAGTCCAATATAGAATAGAAAGCCGGCATGCTGGAAGAGGAGGAACTTCGAGGGGTTTACTTGAAAAAGGAGAACAGTCTTTCGCTGGTTACCCTGTTTAATGTTATTGCGCGAATTAAATACGCGAGGCTGGCGACCAGCCAATTTTTCGCCCTTGAATCATTTCCTATATAGGCATAAATTACCCCGGTCCATAAGATATTGTTCTGTGTTCTAATGAACACTTAAAGTGCACTCTTTGTGAGACTGAATACTTTAAAAAAAATGTGAAGAAAAACAAGTTTTCTTGTGAAAGACTTTGTGTTTCCAGTCTTAATATTAAGCCGGAAATTCAATCATACTCTCTGAAATCATTTTCGGATTAGCTAAAGAACCTTCTAATCTTACAAAATGACAAACTGCGTATACGGGAAGTTGGGGCTTTATGAAAGCAAAATTTTAAATCCATGTTGGTAAGACGTTTTTGCGTGCGATAATTAGTTAACGCTTTTATGATGTGTGTCACACATTGGTAAAGTGTAAAGAAAAAAAACATTTCGTATTAAGTGTTGTGATGGCAACTTTTATGACATAAAATGTCACCATATTCCTTTGAATGAAAGTGGAAAAATTACAACTTATTAAAATAACACTATTTAAGCTTGCTATACGCACGTTTGTAATTGATGCATGTAAAGCAATGTTCTTTAACACACTTGAAAATAAACATTATGTGAATAACATTTTCAATGGTATGGTAAAGGAAAAACGAGCGAAGTATCCGAACTTCGACGTAATTTGAATTTGATCGTTGAAGTTCAGTGGGAGAAGGAGGTTATATCGACATGCTGTTGTGCGTTTTTCATCAAGGAGTTGAATCAAGATCTACTCAGATTAGCTGGCTGTATGGTCTTGTTAGCATTGCAAGCAATTAGTGACGTGGAGGAGCGGACGGGTGTATGTCGTCAGGTTACCCATTGACTAATTACTCCGAGCCGGCATGGGCTTTGGAAACGATGAGATATCAGTTCTATCAGTAACTTCTAATGAAAGATTTGTGATTAAATCCTGACCAAATCTGAGCAACAGATCAAACACGTTCACTTAGGGATTTTTTGGTCTCGGGAGATGCTGAGTTTGAGATGGCTTGCACCAATTAAAGCTACAGATGAGAGATGTAATAATGTGTTAGGTTGGAGGCTAGCTGTTCGCTTTGGACATGACCGAACAATGACATTAGCAAACTCCATCATTTGATGGAAGTTACCAACTGATGAAGTTTCACGAGGGAAAAAATGTGAAATATGTTTGATGGTAGTGTTGTCCTTGCCTGGCCTACCGCCATGGGTGTTGATATGCTCAGGTTCGCGTGCTTCAAGCTCCACGTGATGCGCCGGCCGACTCGGCAGGAGTAAAATTGATCGTCAGCGGCTGTGGCACTGGGCGATTCGAACAACCGACTCGATTAAACGAGAGTCGTTCTAGCAATCGGATATGACGCGTGCCACTAGCCACGCAGGACACACTGCATGCTGCCCGTTGGGGGATTAATATTGTCGATGGGGGTTTGATTTTCGAGCCGCTCTTCTTCGCTTGTACTTAGACCGTTCGGAATCATATCAGTGACGCCCGCTAGCGACGCCTGACGAGGCATCGTGGCGGCTAGGAGCTTGATCTTGAACACGGCTGGCTGGTGTCGAGGACTTCCAAGTCATTTCGATTCATTTCCAGTGGGCTTTCTCAGATTCCCTTTTCATCTTAAGTTTTCACGTGTAACTTGCTCATGAAATTTTCAAGTGTCTAAACGTGCGACTGACCTAAACCCCAACTATATACGTACATGCACTTCGAGCGCTCTTGATAACAGAAAGACAGTAAAACGAGTAACAACCATTCGAACTTTATCATTGACAATTATTTTTCCATTATATCCTCTTACTAAATGAAAAGATACGCCGATGATAGCGCTTTGCAATAGTTAGGACTCTGACCAGACGACTCGTAACCCTATTAAAATCGATTTCTTTCACTGGGCGGTATTAATTTCGGCGGTCATAATGTACCATGATTCCATCACTCCGGTTTGGACAAGTGCCAAAGGTTGTGAAATGAAGGTGTGGCTTTCAGCGGAGGCTCATACAAACGAACTAAATTTTACTCAAAGGAATGTTACTACGCCGATATTGAAAAAAAAAAGAAATTTCATCACAAAATCTACTGAACCAATTGTAATTTTAACTTTTGAAACTGGGCACTTTTTGAACCACGGAAAAATGCATGCGCAAAAGTACAAGTATTGTGAGGCGCATCTTCAAGGCTGGTCGGAATCTTTCGACATCGACATATCTCTCATAGTTGTGATTATTTCGCTGATGTCAATATGTATTTCATTATTGAACGAAGGCTTTAAATTTAGTTGGTTGCTTTCCAAATATTTCATTTTACAAAGACGCACAAAGAACGAGCCGATCAGTCTTGGAACATAAGAAAAAATCCAATTGGTCGATTTCTGGCGCCACTGACGGTTTCAAATATCCCGGATGTGTTTACGAGCATTATGACGTCATTAGGTCCAATCCTTTTAATCGTACATTGGATGCGTACAAGTTGAACGGGAAGCTTACTTTTTGTTTATCGTGTGGGGTTCTGGTAATGATTTCCAACTTGCTTTGGCCTCTTCTCTAAACACTTTCCATCTCGCTTCTAAAAAGAAGGCCATATTAGCGGAAGTTGACGCGACAATTGCAGCGGTAGGCGAACTCAACTCCGTCGAAGACTTGAGGTGAACGAACCCGAACGCGGATCCATAATGATTGATCGGGATGTCCTCTCGCCTCGTTTGTCGGCCTTGTCGTCACGTCACGGTGTTCCAGCTCGATGACTAAGCCTTGCTCGCCCTGCAGTTAGTTAAACCACACCACGCAGCTCTGCCCGCAATCTGTGCTAATTGTTTGTGCCCGGGCTCTGGAGGCCATGGCCCTCGCATTAGTACCCGTCTGACAAGTTTAGAAATATCATCCACGCGGTAAATGTCTCGAAGATGACTCCAGTAATTAACATTCCAACCCTTAGGACCTTCTCCTCACTTTCTGGTTTTCTCTTGGAGGTTCGATTGACACGGCTCGGCACTGATAATGTCGTGATGATAGTAACTGTCATTTGTCGCATTCATTAATACATCATGTAGTATTCACATTTGTCATCAGAACATGCCATAGATTAAGTCTATGAGATATGGAACAGAAAAGCCATGTACGTTAAAAAATGTACCCGCGGCAGTATTGGACCAAATGAAGACTGTTTAAAGACAAACGTGTGCAAAATTTTGGCAACTATGTTGCGATTTGACTGAAGCTCAGCGCATTGATATTCCTGTAACTGCTTAACATAAAAGTAGCTTTGGTGGTAAGAGTGATCCAATCATACGATATTGTGGACCCTTGGGGTCAGGTTTATTATAATTATGCATATTTGATGTTTGTTCTCGCTGGTGCTATGCAGTATTTTGTCTCAGTACATCTATGAACCTGTAAGTCACACATGAATTACAGCTTTCTAGAAATGAACCGTCAGCTGCTACTAGAATGGATAGATTATGTAATAAGACATTGTTAAGTCCATCTTTGTATGGTCTATCGCTTCTCAAACGCTAACCTTGGGTATAAATTTCAACTGTTCTCAATCCAAACCTGTTTTCTGTCAAAAACCATATTAAGCTGTTTAACTGGTATGCTGATTAATTTTAGTTAGGGATATTAGTACCCTTGGAAACAAAAACAAGACCAAGTTCAAACTCTACTGCATGTACACCTGTATTCAACCCTTTGATTTGATAGTAATCCAATCTTTGTTAGTTTACTCTGGTTTTTCTGGCTACATGTATTTAATTAAATCTTTCTCCAGTCTCTTTGGCTTATTTCCATTTATCATTTTGTTCTGCATTTTTTGTGTGAAATTTCTTCGAGATCTTTTACTTTCTTTATGAGTATAAGTAAAATGTAAGTTGAATCTCAAGCAGCTACTGGTGGTGACTTGCAAGCATGCCACTACATTTATACTAAAATATTGCATTATTAATAAATATGTTCATATTAATGTAATGGCTCATTGAATGGTGTGTAGTGTGTTGCTGCAGAGATATTCTTTGAGAATTATCTCCAGAATAGAGCTCCGTAGTGTTGTGCTCTGCTAACAGTGAAACAAACCGCCGTGTACCAAATATTAAGATATCACAAAGCTACGAAATATTTTCTTGCTTATGACAGCTATAGTGCATTTTATGGAACTGTCTTAAAAGATGGGCACTTTGGGCTGAATGTTTTATGTGATGCGTATTTAGATTGGCTAGCCTACTTCATGTAATAAAACTAATTGCTATGGCATTTTTCAGATTAAAGGTGGCTGATTATGTAGAATGCGTGCGTTTGCTTTTGTCACTTATATTTGTGTCACTATTCTTTGATTGTATATACATGTACATGTACCACCAATTATCAAAGTGATTTCAAATGTATTGTTGAACTATTAGCTATTTATGCATTATGAAAACACACCGATTAAGTAAAGCCATGATCGTTCATCTTGGTTTTGAAAGCTATTTTTGTTTAATAAATACGCGTCATCCCGAGTCGCAGATGCGAGGTCATGTCTGAGGACAAGGAAAGAAACTTCCATTTTGAACATCTCCATAAATATTCATAATAAACACAAACAGAAACAAATTAAAAGCCAAACATACAAACCATGGCAGAGCCAACAATATGTAAACCATCAACTTTCTGAAGTAGTCATCAAGAGTTTATTTTTTAAAATATTACATTATTACATTTATTAATAACTGAAATTCGGGAGCTGACAATATGACAGTTTTGTTCACCTGGCTGTTGTGTGATTACTCTTTTTCGTGTTAAAATCAAATACTGATTTTTCTTTGACTTCTTAAAGAGCCTAACGTAACTCAAAATGGATTGTCTTTGAACTTCCTGCGGCTCTGTTTTGATCTTCATGTCTAATCCTGGCTGAACATTGTCTAGTATTAGGAATCGACATCCTGAATCGGTAATAACTTTAAGATGCGAACCATCATCTCAGGACGTGATGTGTCATCACTTTCATCTGGTACCACCAAACATTTTCCCTGAGGGGAATATCAAGATTGTTGTTAGAAGACCACCCTAATCATGTCTTCAGGCAGTCCAGGCATTGGGACTACATTCTCTTCGGCCATCGAACCTGTAATCGCGTGTTGCGTGTGCGTCGGACTTACCATTTCTTCAAGTCTGCGGAACCATCGGGATCGCTTTGAGGTTTTTTTTACCCAAGCCACCAAAGTAAGTAGAAAGTTGCAGATTTCAGCCTGCCCCCCCCCGCCCGCATGAACAAGTCAGAAAGTTTGTCACTTTTCCTGGCAACGGAGGCTTCGTTGGTGAGAAGTGCACTTCGCAGGCCCGTTGTCTGACCAGAGACTGGGGGGGGGTGTTGTCAAACCCCAAAGGTGTAACTTTTGGCACCGTGAACACACACAACTTTGCACGCCATCATACCCTACATTATGTGGACTTCTTTTGTGCAGAGGTCCACACTACGTATTCCACGCCAGCACATATTTTTATACAAAGGCTTTTCATAATATGCTTTGGAACACAACATCGAACAAGTTCCACGTTTGTCGCCAACCAAAGGATGCATAGACTTGTATATACCCCTACTTCAGTTTCAATATTCACGCGTCGTGTCGTAAATTGGCCTGGTACATGACTGTTCGTCACCCAGCACCCTGAATCAGACGCTGGGTGACCGTGACGAGTGAATAATATGAACATTATTATTAAACAAATTTCAGAAAATCCAACAAACAAATTTCAGAAGTTCTAAGAGAGTGATAAATTCTAGTAAATAATGATTACCTCCACACGAACGTTAGAAGCGAAAATTCGAAGTGCCCAGCGTTAGAGTCCGTCCCCCGTAGGGTTCGAAATCTTCAATTGTAACGTGAAGGAACGTGCGAACGATTGTTATCATTGAACTTTAACTTTCTCAAATCCTTTAAATTACTTATTGTGGCGGGCTGGATTAGTGTCCTTGCTGGGCCATGCAGAAGTTTTTTTTTACAGTAACAAAAAGACCAGCGAAATAATAAACAACATGGAGTACACAACCGTAAAAGACAAAAACGAACAGGTCTAAGACACACTTTGTGAGGTGTGAACGGTACTTGCAGTGCATTTACAAGTCTTTCTGGACTGGTTTCCTTCTTTTCCAACACCCTGAGTGGAGCGAACATAAACGGCAACCAACAAAAATAGGACTGCCTTGTCCCCACACCCGGAAGGTGCGCCACTTGTAAGCGTGGCTGGCCGGCCGGCGGCGGCAGCCGGCAGGCTAGGCTGCGCTGAGGCACGGCGCGGCATTTAGGCCTAGTGACTGATTTCATTCTTAAAATGTTGCCGTATAAGCTGCCCAGAGTGAAAGCCGCAGAGATACTGTTAGCATGAGAACCAATCGATAAGCCCTGGCTTATATTCCGAAAATTATTGTATATTAAAATTATATATTTATTTAAAAAAACAAAGACCACTAACGAGCAGAAATCTTCCTGCTTCGCTGGTTCACGAATGGCAATGAAATGCAAGCGCTGTGCTCGCGTCGCACGTAACTATATGTCCATGCCCCATGGGGGGAGACAAGTTCGTTACAAGTGCGCATGCGCACTTCATTTTCAAGCACACACCAACGGTTTTTCGTGCGAGCAGACGAAGCTATTGGCGCTATTCTGAGACAAAAACCCAGCGCCAAATTTAAGATTCACCTTTGATGCATTGATATTTATTTTGAATAAACTTTGTAATAATTGGGTCATTCTGAATCGTCCCAAAATCATACTGTTCCAACGGTGCACGAAAATTCAAAGCCATTTAGTATCCATTTTATTACCAAAATAGTAAAAATGATGATTTTTTTGTTAGATTGTACTGATTTTGTCAGTTCTGAAACCATTTCATAACGTAGATTTGTTAAATTAGAGATATTTCTTGTTCATAAATCGGTTGCAACGGATGCTGACCATGTGTGATTCCCCGACGTCAAAGTCGTCGCATCTGGTTCGGCACATATGTGCATAATGATCATGCGTGCACATGTAAACACGCATACTCCACGACTGCACTTGATCCTTGACTCGCCGCTGCAAGAATGTTCTTCAAAGTCTGCCCTTGCAAGAGTATGGTGTAAGGGTATCCTTATTGTCATAAGTTCGACAAATCTCTAACTTATCAATGACTAATCAATGACTCCAAGAATTAAATTTTGTTGGGTCATAAAATAATTTCAGATTAGATATGTGGCAGATTTTTCCATTACAAATGTCTGGATTCTCGCGATTTGGCGCAAAAATTTGGTTCAAATTCAAACTTATGTTACAAAATATTTTATCCGGCGGATTCCCCATTTTTACGTGCAGTCGACAGTCTTCTACTTAATATGACTCTAGTTTGTAACCCAAAAACTTATTTTTAATAGATATTGATCAAACTTGGCAACACGCATTTTTTTCTTTTTTTCCTTGCAGGTCCATAGGTGTTAAAATGTGCCATTGAGTGCTTGTTTGCTTCTTCTTGGAATTCCATCAGTATTTAAACAGTTTCATCTGGCATTAATGCTTAGAAACCTATGAATTTAATGAAAAAATTATAAAAGTTGAATGTTGAAGTTTTGAGTTATATTGTGTACTTATCCTGTAGTACATACAGTACATCTGTACTGAACACCCCAGCCATGTACATGTATATATGGGTATAGACAGTGTTCAGACACATACAAATGTACATGTACAGCATGAGGAGAAAATGTAAGGGGTGGGGGGGGGACTCCAAGTGATAAATTAGGATGTTTGTTTGGGGGAGAGGTACCTGTAGGAGGAGGATCATGGGGACAAGGTACATGTATGTAGAAAGTGGATGAAATGCTGGATAAGGTTGACGTAATGGTTGGGCTGAATTAGTGGGATGATTTTTTTTTTTGTATTTTTGCGTTGGGGAGATGTTAATTATATATAACGGGTTTGCCCTTACCCAACGTATATTTATAAGCACTGTATGCTCAGTGCTTGTCCGAGAGCTTGCAACGCAAAAATACATCTTGATAATAGTTCGCGGTACCCGCTGCTTCATTTGACTCGGACCGGCCAGCCGACCCCGGCAAGCTCGGTGGTCGAGTGGTTAAGACATCTGCACTAGTAAGCAGGAGGTCGTGAGTTCGAGTCCCACCCGAGTAAGCTTGTGAGGTTTTTTTTCGCAAGCTCTCGGACAAGCACTGAGCATACAGTGCTTATAAATATACGTTGGGTAAGGGCAAACCCGTTATATATAACTGTTGCTATGCTGTTAAGTAGAAATCTTGCGCACTCGCAATTTGGTAATGAGCGCCATGAACGGACCTAGTCGCTACCAACAAAATGACCCCCCCCCCATAGAGCTCTTTTCAATTGATGAGGGGGTGCCTCTGCCATAAGGCGGATATTCCCCTTCCCTTCCGGTCAAGTTGAATTTTGATATCCCAGCTGTGCCATGTTCTGCATTCGACTTCCGGTATTGGAGGTAAAAGGCAGTTCTCACTGTATCCCTGTCTTGGCTTTAAATCATAAAAACGATCAGAAATAACGATTATGAATGGTTGAATACATTCAGGTGCAACGTCTTGTAGTATGCGATGAAAAATAAGAGCAAATGCCATACAAAGTATCGATAGTAAAAATATTATGAAGAAGGCGTTCTGGGGGACGTCCCCTTCGCCAGAAACATACGGGTGAACAGGGGACACGAGCCCCATCCCTTAGGGTCGCCCAACCTGAGATGTTGCTGATGGTGATGAAAGGTACAGGGCAAAAATTCCTGCCTGATAATTCTTCACTCGACTTCACAGAGTGAGGCGTAACCATTCTTTCTGGAAAGCATTGGGAAGGGGATATACCGAAGGGGAAAGCGTAGGAGGTATAGGCTGAAGTTGGTTTTGAATGATATGTTATCACTCTTTTTTGTTGGTGAGTTATGACAGTAACCCTACCCACCTCGGCTCACCCCCATCTTTGCCCCCGCTTCGGCCCGACACATCTCGGCTCTTTCTGCGCTACTGTATACGCTATACACGTTCGTCTTCAGTTGTTTTTCCTATTATGAGAGAATCGACCAATATAAATAGCGCCTACCTTTTATTTGATTCTTGTTGACAATGCGCTTTTCAAAGGTCGAGAGTCGAGAGAACACGTTTATGTTGTACTTCTTGAGACAAGAAAATAAAATTCTTTGAAACTTTACATCCCGTCAGAAACTTATTGTTGGGAGCTTCAACAGGTGTAAATTTTGTTTGGAATGGTATGCTATCTAGTGGTTTTTTACAAATGTTTAGTCCCATGCCGGTGGCGAAGAAGTTGCCCCTTTTTGCCTCTAAATGTTTCTTCTTATCCATTCCTTATTTCAAATTGAATAAAATGTTCCTTGAAGGAGTTTTGAAAGAGGATAAATATCTCCATATACACACTTTAATTCCATGTCCAGATTTATCACAATCGATCCTGAATCGTAGCAGATTGTACCTTTCCGGGCGGGATTCTATAGCTAATTAAATTTCCTTTTGCTTGAGGTGTGCGGAGCGCCGATCGATTCCAGCTCGTTTGTTAGAATGGTGTTTTCATTAAATCTGACACACTATAAGAGAAGGGAGTTCGCCTGACAGCATGAGCCGTGTGCCTCTGAGACTGTTAGTCATTTTCTGCAAATGTTGATTCAAGGTTCTTAGCGAATTCCCGCCGTCACGTCTGTCGCTGACATTTCCAAAGGGGTTTTCGTTAATGTTCCCTTTTTCCCAAGGGGCACTTGTCAGGTGCAACTCATGTTTTCGCCTTGTAAAGAGTATCACTTATTGGAACCATTCAGAGGTCAGTTACATCGCTTATTTGAAAGTGAGCAGATTTTTTCACGGGGTTTGACTTTGCGCCGAAAACGAGGAATATATTTGGTTGCTAGGAGCCACTCATGTCACTTTTACTCTTGCTCATTAATGTATCATATTAGAATGCTTGAGTAGGGAATGGTTTCGATGGTGTGAATGACTTGTGGCAATTCTGAAGGACGCTCCAAAAGAAGCGCGTTCCTTACAAAAACGGTATGAGTTAACTGCTAGTCATTTTGGCCGCATTTTAGAATATTAGTGAGGGCGCACCACAATGTACCGGGACGTACGCTTGGGGCACACGCAATGGTCTTTTGCTAGATCTGACAATAGACATGATTATTGATGATTATTATATGAGCGACTGGGCCAAATGGCGCTTGCATTAAAAGCAAAATGTGTCCTTCCCTTGGAAAAAAATTTCCCCGTTTTTGCCGAATAAATTTCATTTCTCGTAATATGACACTACGTGGAGTGGCTCGGAGGACATTACATCAAACTATGTCTTGACAGTTTACATGTAATGGAAAATGTCAACGAAAGTATGAATGTATTTCTGATTTTATTGCAAGCCCTCAAGCTTGGTGGCTTGAGGGCTTACATCCCCTTCAAGAGCATCTGACAGTATTTTTTTGAAAACCTCAGTTTCAGACGCGCCAGTCACACACTTAAAATGTTAATTGATAGCACTGCTCCTTTACCTTCTATCTTAGTTTTTCAAACTGAGCCGTTGCATTAAACCACGGAGACGGAGGAATGAACTAAATTAATAAGTCAAAACCTCTTTCACTGTAACCGGGGTGTTAATAGTTATTAAGTTTTTGTTCAACAGAGAGTTTGGTCAGTCGCAATTTTTCTTCAAAGTTACCAGACTGGCTTGGGTTTTCAACAAAATTTCTAGACGTCTTTCGGACGTGTAGGGAGAGGGCTTATTATAAAGAATCCTGGAGGAAATTCCCCCAGGTTTATGTTAATGAGGATATTAGCATATAGATGCTCTTGCAATGCAGTAAGTTAACTATAGCCAGAGAGGTATAAATAGAGAAAGTAGTGCCAACTTAAGCTTTGAAACAAAAATTGCTGGTCACTATATATGCACTACAGCATGTAGCTATTGTGTGCTGATTGTCCGCATATGCTATTTGTCCATGTGCACTGACGCATAAGTCACCATTTTGGTTCCAACAATTGAGACACTCATGTCGCAACTTTCTCTCCCCTCTCTCTCTCTCTAAACAGCTCTGACTGGAGCTTGTGATATATTTTGCATTTTCTTCTTTCTTAGTTAACACAAGTTCAGTATTTAGCTTTCGTTGCTCATTTGAGTGATAATTAAGTATGGTACGTGGGCCCAATCTGTAATCATATCAAATAAAATGCTAAAGGGTGTGATCAGAAACATTTAATGATGGAAAACAAATTATAGGATCTTGAGGCTAACCACGGAGTCAGATTGTGAATTAGTCACTGTGGCTCAATAACCAGAACAGTACCAATATCCAAAATTCAAGCAAACGGGCCAATTACACGTGTTACATGCAAGACACTCACCAGTGCCTTTAATTTATTATATTAGGACCAGCCGATAGTTACTAGAGGTCTTTGGTAGAGGGCGCTGTTCAACTGGCCTGGAAAGGGTGCACCGAACTTATTCAAGCTCCATTGAAAACGGTGTAAAATCAACGGAGTTTGGAGCCCCATTGCGGGCAACGAAGTCCGAGAGCCTCTCAAACAAAAGGAATGTGTTGTTTGGTTGTTCATATTTCAGTTGATTTTCAAATTTTAATAGGTTAATTATCCGCCCAAAACAAATTCACCCCCAAAAGTGAACGTTCCCAAGTCTTCTCAGTCTCAAGTTTTCATCCCTCACCTTTCTGGGGCTCTTCTGACAATTTTTCAATAAATTCTTGTCTGCTTTGACCCTAGATGGAAGCCCCTGAATCTAAAGAGATGATCCTGGGTCATACTTACACAACCCCACAATTTCTCGGCCCACACAGACTCCTCTTTTCGAAAGAATTTGCAGGGGTGCTTTCTAAGTGCCTCGGCCTGGCGGAGAATTTTCCTTGAATTGGGACAGTGCACCCGGAAGAGACAGGGTAGGACCTATTTGGCCCTTTCAAAAAAATTGTTCCCAAGGATTGACACCGCCTATCACTGAACAAGTCGTTGTTGCTGCTGCTGTCGTTGTTGTTGTCGTAAAAATCATACAAACAGTCAGTCCTTTGTAATAAGTACAAATATCCTGATCTGTTTAGACCTTTCCACGAAATAGGAATACAGACCATCACCTGGTTTCTCATCATGGCTGGTTTTCATCATGGCTGGTTTTTTATCATGGATGGTTTCTCATCGTCTTTTTTACACTGCGGGATGCATTGTTCAGTGCCGTGATGTTCTTTTTTGAGATTTTTCTCACAATTTTCGAAGGACGTTTGTACTGAAGATCAGAGTGTGACAATGGGTTCCGTATGCTAAAATGGAGGGATGTGAGTTGACATGATTGAGAATGCATAAATGGTTTGTGAATGCGCCATAATGAATAGCCTTTGATCAAGGCGCCCGCGGTGAAATGGATAGTCGCTCAAGAGCGAGGAGCTAGGGGAGACTACTTTAACTTAAGCACCAAACAAACGCATGAAGAAAGACTACACAACGAACAGCGCCCGCACGCCTTTGGAGTTCTGCCCCGCGTAGTTTAATTTTTTTCCTTTGCATTTGCTAACGTTTCGTTAGCAGATACGATAAATGTATAGGCATAAGTCTCCACCAATCAAAACGATTGCCTATATGGCGCATGTAATAAATGATTCATCATTACAATGGCGCGCGTATTCAACATGGCGTCCTTTCCGGCAGTGGTGTGAGCTCTAGACGACAATCTCTTCCAGAATTGCCTCAAATATGCAGCACCAAAGCTTGGGATTCCGATCAACAAATTGAAACCACAGCAAATGTTGGCCGTGAAGGCTGTTCTGGAGGGTCGAGACGCATTTGTCAATTTCCAACTGGATATGGCAAGAGTTTCAAATACCAGGCCGCACTGTTGCGCAAAGACTTCATGAACGTACGTGGCCCAGACGTATGTACTCGTATTACTAAGCCCCCCAAACACGATTGGTTCAGAGAAATGTGAATAATTCATAAACATTAGCATATTGAATAATTCAGATTAACCACTGGAAACAAAGCTCTAAAGGCGCTTGCGGCGGCACGCACATTCCGCGACACACTCAGCTCGGCTACTTCATGCAGGGCTTGCATGCAGTTCGTCGTGTGGTCTTGACTATCCATTTCGCCGCGGGCGCCTTGAGCAAAGGCTACATCATGGAAATAGCAAAAGTCACGTTGGCGGAGTGTTTCTTTACTAGCCTACCACATCCGGCTCGGTCTACATGTGGGTTGGGTTTTCAGTCCCTGCCTGATCCCCGGGTTTTCCCCCGAAATATTTATCGAAGGTTTTCTTCCCATGTCTAAAACTAAAAATGCTGTCTTTTTTCACTCATTATCATCCTGGCGCTGAATGCGCTGTTGGATGAATAGATGTAAATAAATGAACAGATATCAATAAAAGTGGAGGCCTCATGATAGCGACGATCACGACAGTTGTCAACTTCACATTTCCATATGCGTGGTCTGAACTTTAAGTAGGGGTCAATCTTTTAAAAAGGAAAGAAGCCATTCAACAATTTAATCGAAATGTGACAGAAGCAACTGCTGTATTTCATTCCTGTTTTTAGATAAATGCAACTCACTCATCTATTTTGGTTTTCTTCCCAAAACCTGCTCGGATATCAAATCAATTTCCTTGAAGAGGAAAGTATAATCTTTTATGGATCAGTCGCTGGAATAAAACGTAAGTATTAAGTCTTCGTAGACTGCTTCCTAAAGACCTACATCATGTCACGTGGAGCAGTTTGCGACATTAAAGCGTAGACAGGATAGGATTTATCTCCATACAAGTCGCTGAATTCATGTGGAAAACTGTTATAGTATCAGATTTTTTTTTAATAGTATGGGGAGTCCAGAAAGGGAGCCGGAGCTTGTTCCCAGTCTGCCCGAGCAAAAAAGAATGTATGTAGTTTATGCAAATCATGATTAAGTGAAAATGAATATTAATAATAAGGAATAAATGTTACACCACAGAATTTATGATTTCGTAATTAGGCCAAATTATATTGTACAAACTGACGATCCTAAACTAACTTTAAAGTGCCGTTGACAACTTATAATTAGCTTGACAGTTACACTTGTGTCATTTCAATTTTCAGTAACATTGGTCGCACCAAGAGGTAGCTTTTTATAATACCTCAATAACCTTATCTTTACAAATTATGAATTATATCAAGAGACAGAATGATGGAATTTGGCTTCAAAGTAGGAATCCCCCATGGTATATAACAGTAGGGAAATTTTTATTTTATTGGGATGAAGCTTGTTGGATTACCTAGTGTCATAATAAAATTGTGGACATCAGTATTCCTAGAGGTTAAAAAAAAGAAAACTATACTTTACGCCACAAGGCAGCCCACTGGAGAATAAGCCAGTTTGGTATTTCAAAAAAGCAAGGTATTCGGTAACAAAGCACGCGCGCTCGTCAGCTTATAGGGCCCCGCTGATGGGCATGCGTGCGCAGATGAAACACCGTGCTGGCTCATTGCGCATTGTCAAAAAGCTTTCCAGCCGGTTTCTGCATGGCGGGTACCAGGCTCTGATGTAAGCACAACTTCGCTGTGAAACTACGTATCATACTCTGAAGGCTATTAAATATTGCTGGTACCATTGTTACTCATTGCGTAAGCTTACGCTATGCTAATTTATTGCAAATATATAATACTCCAATATTGTAAAGTCATCGTGTTACCTAATCCATGATGAAAACACATTGAATTGCAAGATATTAATAACCATCTTTACTATCGACTTATCTTTCATTACAGATGTTCTGCATGATCGCTTTTTATGCTTTATGAGAAAGGGACTCCACAGAATCAATAGGCAGGTCTTTAAAATGCTGCTTAGTTTAGGAAAGTGTTATGAAGAAATTACTGATTGCTTGAAAATTATTTCTATCACAAGAAATTTTTTCTTCAAATAAACGTTCACCTAAAATAGATTTGTCGTAAAAGATCGAACTTGAAAAAGGAAAAACATTTTATGTACAAGTAACACTTTTTAATTAAAAAATACAAGATCGTATTTGCAATATTCTTGTTGAAAAGGGAAGCATTCTTGGGATTAAGAAACATTCAACATACAATTTGACCAAATGAAATATGTGAAAGGGAAAATAAACTAAACAGCAAGTTTATTTATCTCTGGGTGACACTGCTAGCTGTCTTATGAAATTTTGTCAACAGACTTTTCCTAAAAGCAACACTGCAATTTGCAGTTACATGCTAAAAAAATATTGAAATGCATATTTGCCATTTCCCCTTTTCCAGGTTTAAAGTGAGGTGTATTAACTAACTTTGACTCGAGTCTAATGTTCTCATCATTATATTTGAAAGTATGCACGTAGATCATACAACACTGACAAATCTTAACATCAAAGCGTTGGTCTTATTAAATGGAATACTCGAGAAACATTCAGTGGCGTGGAGTTATAAATAGGCTAAGATGCAGATTTCTATGAAAGGCAAAACGAGAACCTTGCTCGGCTCAGAAAGTAATTCCCACGTATTTGAAATTGGAAAAACTCGTAGGTACAACTAAATACTCAAACAAACGTGTGACCATCAAGAATGTAACATAGTGTATAAAAACTGGAGCATAAGCCATGCAAATAGAAGCAAACCTAATTAAATATTGAGTATTGTGACATTACATAAATGTTCAGTTTGAAAATCATAGCATTAAACTGCTTATTTTATACAATACCTGCATCAATCTCCATTATCTGATTGATCCATGGATTTTTGATCGCGTGCCATGGAATTTTTCGTTTTATTCGACAGTACCCGTTGAATAGAACTTTCCCTTGACTGAGTTCCCACCCCCATTTCATATACTTCATTGTCAGTAAATAAGACAGAGAAAAACAATGTAGGGGCGGAAACTAGTCTAACATTGCATGGTACTACCAGTGGGTGGCTGCATGGTGCTTTGGACAAGACTCTTTCATCAATGAATGGACCCGCGAAACCTATTTGTTCAAACTGCAGAGGATTTATGCAGGTATTGCATGAAATAAACAGTGAATTCTTTCACATTCGTGCAGTGACAGGAATAATTTCGTACGGTGACAGATGAAATGATCCATTCCACAAGGCGAAACCTCATGAAATTATTTTTACCATTGCACTTGTAAACAATTATTTTTTTAAATAACTACCAATAATACTTTCGATCTTTTAAATTTTTTTTTGCATGTTTAGATAAACCAATACAGGTGACTGAAACGTAAAATTTTAAAACATGGAAAATATCAATTTCAAAAAAATATGGTTCATGATTTAATTTTGTTTCAGAACATACTTTGTTCATCTCCTCTTACAATTAAGAAAATTATCCGACTCTCTTTAAATTACTTACGATGAAAAGTGTTCTTTTGTAGCATTCAAAATTTTTCAATGTTTTTCCAAACAAATAGTGTGTTTTTTCTGTAGTGTAATTACAATGTGACTTTTCTCATGGGGGTTATCTTTTCAAAATGTTTTGAAAAAAATCTACCTTATCCTGGCCAATATTCGCAAAGTTTATATTCATTTCGATGCACTGTTCATTCATTTCGCCAACATGTTTTTAAATTCGCTCTCAATAATTGTTTCTTTTTATCTAGAGGGTCATTCACTTTCATCTCGATTCAATCAGTTACACAGGTGGATTCATGCTGCACATGAAATCAATTTAGAATAATCTCTCAGCTGTATCCTGCATGCATTGATACTGGTTGTACAAGGAAGGGAAGATAAAAGAGTGATATCACAAAATTTCAAGCAATTAAACAATATGAAACTACAATAATTGCAGACATTGATGTGATAGGTATTCATTAGTTTAGTTAGTTTTTATTTCAATTTTCACGTTTGATTTCTTTCTTTCTTCTGTTATCTACTTTACAGACAGTCTGTAACACAAATAGGCCTAACTTCTATTTCTTCGTTATTTCAAGTGCGCTGTAGAGGCCTAAAGATTTCCTAAAGAGTTTGCTATCTACATATATACCCATCCTCAATGACACTACGAACATCTAACAAAAGAAACAGTGCACTCACAATGAGCGTCCATTGTTCTTACACTGTGCTTCTTTTGTTTGTATGTACATGTACATGCGATATTTTTAAACCCGCGCTCAGCTGGAAAAGGTATGCGTGTACGAAATTCATGTATAAGTAACGCAATAGCCCGCCTGTTTGTCAGAACGAAATGCAAACGCGACAGAGCTTCTTTAAAATCAGACGAATACGAATGACTGAACTTCGAAAGTTAATTGAACACTTGACCAAGGAAACCTCGCGGTACATTCCTTTGATTATTCAAGATATCTCCTTGGATCACCAGGTGCGTTGGATAAAGGAATCAAACCCAGTCAATCCAGTGCAGGCGTAGCAAACTAGACTGGCGTGACTGGTCGAAGATTCTCAAGTATCACCGTAAAAGGCGAAAAGGTGTGGTAGCTATATATCTGGTAAGCTACCGATAACACAACTCCTATCAGTATGTACTCGATGAGAAACAGCGTTGGAATTGTTAACGTGTCGACCAGAGCCTCGCCGCTGAAGGAGACGTGGATGATAGATAACGCCAGAGCAACACTCTTGTCGGCAGAGCAGAGCCCCATAGCACGGCAGACATGGTGGTCTTGATCTACTAACATCCCAGTGAGGTATGTACCACAAAGAACGATGATAAGGTATAAGAATACGGCAGATATGTCTTTGATTGAGGCATCTACAGAGTTTGGAAGCTTTATACGTACAATAATGATCATGGCAATAACGACCAACAAAGGTAGATAGCTGACGGCCTGTGAATATAGAAAAATACAGAATATATTTCTCCACTTGTACAGGAAAACAGGTGGCTTTCAATCAGAACAACAATCTGTGAAATTATCATAATAGTCCTCTAAAAGTCTAAAAATGTGATGAAAATGAGCCAGATCGGTATTCAAAAAGGCAAGGTCTATCGGGAACCAAGCGCGCGCCAGTCGGCGTATGGCTACGCTGATTGGGCAGACAATCGCTGCTGTTCCGAATGACCTCGGACCCGCTTCACTTTGGGCGTGCGGTGTTGGAAAACCCGACTGGCTCATACGCTTTTTCTTCGGTTTTCATCTCTTTTTTTCTGTTAGAGGTAAGTTTGTGGCATGTAACTGGCATTTACCGATAATCATTGTAGGTGAACTGTTTCCTGACAAATTGCATTACCGTTTGTAATGGCCTTTTTGGAGAAACACCATTGATTCGAACAAGGATTGCCTTCCGCGTTGCAATACTCGACAACAGAGGGCGCAAAATGCTACTTGTTATAGCAAATTTCACTCAGTCATTCTAAAACGTTCTTTTCCATTCTACCCCATGGGTAACTTTATCTAAAAACAGTCACGATCCAAAGAAACAAGCACAGACAATAGGGGAGATCTATAGTTACTTCTGGAAAGTGGTTTTTTACTACGACTATGGAGACAAACCTTGACAAATCTGTCGGCCCATTTCTCCTTGTATCTCCTGAAAGCCATTCCCAAAGCGATGCCACCTATGTTGACGCACAGGTTGACAACTATCAAAGTATTCGGGATGACAGTCAGGTCTAGTTCCGTGTAAGCGTTGGAACATATGTACACGCCCAGTGGAATCATTCCCACAGACATGAGTGTGGACAACACGATCACAGAAAGACTGCATACCACACAGGGAAGGGAAACAGTTTAGATACTGACTGGGCAACAGTTATTATGTAACGTAGACAACAGTTATAGAGGGTTTGCATGGCCGCCATCTTGTAGGCCAGAGATTTGTTTCTGTGTATGCACAAAAGAGGTTTCCCTGTGGAACAAAAGAACTGCCCTGCAAGATGGCTCCCATGCAAAGCCTCTATACGTGGACCGAGCAACAGCTACTATACATTAACTAGACAGTAGTTTGACAAGATGTAATACATAATTAGTAAATATTGCCATGCATGAACATTTTGCATTGTCATGTATGCCTGTGTTTATTAAATGCAGGCCTGTGTTTCCCATTCTGCCACGTTATGTATTTATTCACAAAACAAGGCTTTGGTAACACTAGATGATACCATAACAATGATACGAGTGAGAAGTTATCATATACCTTTATCATTTGCCATAATTATGTTTCATAGGGTTGACACGCAGTTAGACAGTAAACTGTATCTTTTCGCGGTATATGGTGATGTGGATGTTTTTCTTTTTAATGCATGGACTCGCATCTAACAGAATTTTTTTCTATTTTGTTGGTGGGTGGGAGATAGAACAAAACAAGCTGAAAATCTAAGCAAAAAATGGGAAAGGACCAAATCCATTCCTATCAAAACTCTATTACATCCCTAAAGGAGGGAATCATCTCGCTTTCAATTATTTTAGAAATCAAGAAAATGGAGGAAATGGAGAATTAAATATGGATGCTTTAAGTTATTTAGTCTTCCCAAATCGTTTTTCGCAGAACCTCGGATAGACTCTCCGAAGTGGGAGGCTCTGTATACGGCTTTCGAAGAATTACTCCTCAGCCCAAACAAACAATAAACACCCCCCCCCAAAAAAAAACAAGATATGTTGGCCGGTGTTGGTCGATGATATTTTACTTTTGTCAACTGGTATAAAAGCTAAGTTTTAGATAAATCTGGGCAAGGTTTGGGTGAAGGTATTTGTCAGTAAGCGTAGGCAGTGGTTTTGTTGTTTTTTTGGTTTTTTTTGTTTTTGTTTTTTAGTAAGAGGTTGAGCAACCCTCGTCCATTTTGGGAGCCTGGTAAAGGTTCCTGACTGGAGACGATCAGAACTTAAAGCTCGAAACATTGAACTACAAGCAAACTAACGACAAGTATCTAGACACAGACCTGCTTTCAATTACAAGAGAAATCTCTCTTGTTTACATCTATGCCAGTGGCGCACCATTTGTTGCTGGGGAGGGCACAGACAAAAGGGTACCCCCCAAAATAGCTCAGGATACTCAAGCCCTTCCCCTCCACCCACCGTTGTGACAAAGGAACTGTGAGATGAACGGCTACATCACGGTATAGCGTAACATGTTTGAGATGTATTGTATCTAAGTTCTGTCAGACAAAAAGACCGTGGAAGGCTGAAGTCCCCGAGGCCACCCTTGGGTGCTCCCTCTGCCCGTTTCAAAGTTTAAATCTTCCTAAAGTAGGTCCATACTGCACTGAAATAATTTCCGTATCCGTGGTGCACAATTTGTCTGTGAATTTGAGCACTTTTTGTTTTTGAAATACAAACTAAAATGCGTGCTTTGATCGTTTGTTTGATTTGAGTTTGAAGTTTACTTCGGGAATCTTGCCGGTAATTCTTTCTCTGAAGAATCAGCTACGATTGGCAACTTGTTTCTGTTTTCACTCGGTTCAATAGTGCTTACCTCAAGCAAATATCTGCTTCCGTGTAATAAGTGAATATCGGAGACAGGTTGCCCGCTGGACAACAGGATGTGACCAAGAGTGCGATGCCCTCCCGAACTTCCAGCCTGAGCGCTAGAATAAGGACGTAAGCTAGTACTGGAGACAGCAAGACAGAGACGAACATGGACATCCACATTGCTTTGGGTTTCTTCACGCCTCTGGTGAAGTCCAACGGATCGACTTTACTGCCGTAGATGAGCGAGCTTAAGCCCAAAGTAACCAAGAGAAAAGTCCGCTGCAACTTGATCACCGCGTCCTCCTCTGGTGAGGCTTCTACCTGAAGGCTTGCCATTGCTTTAATTACAAGTAAAATATTTCGAGAAGGTCTGAATTGGTCTCTCTTGCGAAACCTTAGGTCGTTCCGTTGGGACAGTTCTCCATCACTAACTGATCTACCAGTACATTTTTCCAAGGGAAAACATAGTCTGACTGGCGGCGCAAACGAATTCCTGTTGACAAAAAAGCGTTTTACAGTTTGATTTATTCATGTCGGTCTAGAATATGTAGATTTTGATGTAGGCCTACTATTTTTGGCCATGCTTGGATGCAATGTCATACTGCTGACCTAAGCTGACATTACGTGTCGACACACGAGTAGGCCCTACCACTTAGCAGGGACGACAGGTAAGAACCATTCCTCACAGGAGTTATAACAACAAGCACAAAGTCGGCAGTTCTTTGCATTGTATAGAGTCGTGACAATTGCCACGTCTGCAGGGCCAGCTGGATTTGAATTCAAGTCTATCGGGTTCTGCTCGTAATGATCTGGGCCGATGTCGATGTGCTGTACCGCCTGCAGCACCGCCTGCAGCGCCGTGCAACATGTCACAGTCGCGCTGTATAAAAGGGTGGTTTTTATTAACTCGTTACGTGGCTTAATAAAAGACACCAGACTACGTTGATGGACTGAACAATGACCGTGTATAACTTGATATCAAGTCTAGGTACAAGGTGAGCTCTATTTATATTTCAGGGCACCGTCAACCGTGACTAATAATAATAATACATTGCTGCTAAGTAAGTAACATCCATTGTACATGTGTTAGGTTTGTGAACCAGCAAGAAAAATTCTCCTGCATAACCGTACCCCTTTCAAGTATGTGGCTTGTCATTGCGGTATGGAATGTACGTGGAAACGCACTGACGATCCCTATTATAATTTCGGAATGAAAGTCATGCTGGTAGGATTTTACCAATAGATGAAAGGTTGGCGCCTCTTTTCAACTCTATAGGATGGATCGTATTTGTGCAGGTATCAAAGACCAGGTTGGTTTATGGAACCGCATGTAAGGCTCCTAAAATGCTCTAAATAAACCAGGACTTCTCAGTCAAAAATGAAAGCGTGATCCCGGGGGCTATACGCACAAACATGGAGGTTGGTTATTGTGTTCCCTCCTACACAAGCTTAGGTACCATGCAAAAATAGTGAGTAGGTCAATCCACTGCTGGAAAGTGGAAAAGGAGTTTTTCAGTCTTTAAGAAATTGGTTTACACATACATTAAACTGCTTGAATATCTCAAGTAGATATCTCAGATCAAGTAGTGCTTGTATTATAGGCCTACACATAGAAAGTTCAATATACACTGTAAAAAGCAATACGTAAAAAAAAATATGAATATATATGATCTTTCCAAACGTTTTTCATAAAAAGCAGGAGGTATTTTTTCGTGCGCGTGGTAAGGAAAAGGGTTTAATTTCTCAAAAAAGTTTTCCCAAAAATTAAAATAACACCATTGTCTTCAAATAAACATTTTCAAGTCGTAGTTCTTTCGGCCGCTTATTGAAATGACTGCCTCGGTATTGTTTGAATCTGTTGTTCAAAGCGCCCTCTGTTGATTATGATTTGATGCATGATTTGATGCATGAAATTATAAAATGAAATATGCTGAACAGCTCAACCCCATTCATGAAAATAAAATATCGGAATAATTCACAGAATGCACCTGGTGAACTTGGCAGGAGACCCAGTGGTCACGGGTGAAAATTCTATCCCTATCAAATTTTCCAATGTAGTATGGACTAGGGATAGAATTGTCTATCCCTAGCAAACTTTATAGTTCATACTGCCTTAAAGTAAAGAGTTTGCCAGGGATAAACAACAATCTCCAGCTCGTACTGCATTGAAGAAATACTGGGAATTGACAAATCTGTCCTTTTGGGGAATCTTCATGTGGAGCATTTGGTTGGCCTACAGGAATATCTCCTTGATTGAGCAATATGCAAGGGCTATTTCAAAATGTTATCAAAATGTTTGTGATATAAGTGTTTTATGCATCTTATTTGCATTTTGCTTTGGTAGGAAACTTTTACCAAAAATTAATGGTTTACTTTTGAACAAATTATAAACTTTTAGAATTATTTGGGAAATTATGCATGAAAAATGATAAATTTCATTGGAGAAGTTGACAAGAGAGAGAAATGTAATTTCAATTAAATAAAAATGTGATATGTAAAAGAAATTGTTTGTTTGCGTGATGTTGTTTTGTTTTAGGGCTTCAATTCAGAAAAAATCAGGTTACTGTGGACGGATTAAAAACAAAATTTAGCAGCACCTGACATGAATAATACACTGGCTTAGAGACGATCGGTGTGCAAAGTTTATGTTGTTCTCAATTCAAATCTGTGAAGTGTTGCTATAAATTCATAACTTTTTTCATGTTCTAGAGGAAGTTGAGAATAGGATGCTTTGATTTCTCATTTTCACCAATTATTTCACTAAAAATCTTTTTTTTTTTTGATGCTCCAATTCTTTAAAACTCGAATTGTGAAAATTTGCAGTTAATTGTGAAGGTCAAGATGTATTTTTTTTTTGCGTTGGGGAGATGTTAATTATATATAACGGGTTTGCCCTTACCCAACGTATGTTTATAAGCACTGTATGCTCAGTGCTTGTCCGAGAACTTGCGAAAAAACCTCACAAGCTTACTCGGGTGGGACTCGAACCCACGACCTCCTGCTTACTAGTGCAGATGTCTTACCACTCGACCACCGAGCTTGCCGGGGTCGGCTGGCCGGTCCGAGTCAAATGAAGCAGCGGGTACCGCGAACTATTATCAGATGTAGAGACATCTGCACTAGTAAGCAGGAGGTCGTGGGTTCGAGTCCCACCCGAGTAAGCTTGTGAGGTTTTTTCGCAAGTTCTCGGACAAGCACTGAGCATACAGTGCTTATAAACATACGTTGGGTAAGGGCAAACCCGTTATATATAATTGTGAAGGTGTTATAAGAAGTTGGACCCAGAACCGGGCGAAGGCAAATTGGACACTCGGCCTAGTCTGCCCCTGGATCCGCCAGTGCCTAGATTAAAACAATTAGGACAAAGTGACAGAAAGGTTGACAGGATTTAAAACAGAACTCTGCATTGACGTTTTTAGAAATGAATAGAGTTGTGATTGTAACTGAAAACTGATGTTTATACATTTCCGTTGGTGATATTATTCTGTTATTATTTTTACATGATTTTTCATTGTCCTGAACTGCATGGCATACAAACATTAATAAACATAAGCAGTGGGTACGTAATGTCTGTAAATCCAGAAGGCCGCGGAAAAAATCAGACCGATAACGATATACTCGATTAGAAACAGGTTGGGTAAAGGCAATGCAGACAACAACACTTCCCCCGTGAAGGAAGAGTGGACCACGGTCAGTGAGAGCAACACGCTCTTACTGGCCGCAGAAAACGCCATAGCTCGGCATGTCTCGTGCGTCTGCCCGGCCAGATGCCCCAGCAGGTAGGTTCCCGACAGTAACACAAGGAGATAGACTAGAACAGGGAAGATCTCGCTGGGAGTAAAGTGCACGGAATGTTGAATTGTGATGCCAACCAGAAAAATCATTATGATGGGGATGAGTACCGGCAAGTAACTCAGTGCCTGAAGATAAATGGAGAGAATTTGTAAGGTCAGACTATGCAAGGAAACATAACTAACAAAAAATTAAAAACAGCACAGTTAAAAAACTTACGGCTTTCCAAAGGCGCGTAGCTGGGATTTGTTTGCCCCATTGCGAAAATGGGGTTTCGGCCGGTTTGGATTCAAAGTTAGGTTTGAAAAATTGCAACACGTTACTCAGTGCTTTTATCAACCGTTTTCTCCACCCTCGAATCTATTGTAACAGTTTTGATTTAATCCATTTCGCTGTCCCGAGCAGCTTTTGTGTCTCTGACTCGCCAAATCTTCATCCCGTAGAAATCGGCCACAGCCGCTCTGTAGCCCGTTGGATATAAGCCTACGTCACTTTTCATTTGACCAACCCTGGGAAGAGGGAGCGGCCTCTTTTGGCGAGTCCATTGGAGCTAATTAACGTTTTTTTTTTCGTCCAAATGCAACGACTACTTATCATATCCTACCACTGTACATGCTGAAAAACCTGGTTTAGTCACTTTACAGCCCCCAGCCTTGAGCCAGCCTCCAGCCAATTCCCATAGGATTGTGTGCTAAGTGGTCCTTTGTGTACAATCTAATGGGTTGTTTACAAAACGGTGCCTGGGGCAGGCAGTGGAGTGTTCTTTATCAGTGACAGCTGTCTGGAACTTGTCAGAGGCCTCATTCGGCTGCCTTTGAAGTGTTATTTTTGTTGGGGGGGTGTTGTGGTGGTGGTATGGCTTGGCTGGCGCGTGGCGAGGCCCCCCCCCTCAAATCGGGATAGCCTGGGAAAACGGCGCCCCCACGGTACTGTGATGTACTTTTGGTGGTTTGTAAGAGCTGTAGAAGCTAGGGGACAACCACTGAAGCATTAATATATATGCCCAGCAAAAATGAGACCAAGGGGTACCCCCCCAACATGTCTAATCCCTATATACATTCCAGACTACTGTTACTTAACACATCCCCCCAAGATGTCTGAAAGGAATTCCCCAGATTCCTGCGAGACAATGACCAACACAAAGGGGGGGTTCTCTCCGTCTCATACCTTGCTGCATATGCTAATATACCTTTAGGACGGACTTGGGGCTCCGCAACCCTGAAAATGAAACGGACTCAACGGAATAGTCCGCTCCAGCCACCGTGTGAGTAAAAATTCATAGTGCCTCGCAGGGTTTTAAAACACATTCAGAGGCGTGTAGCTGGTGCCTTTATCACCCCCAAAAAATTCTTTTGAACTGTGCATTTTGCGGAGTAAGGATCTTTGATTTTTTATATTATTTGGCTCCTAATTCGTTCTGTCTTGGGAAGAATTCCCGGGATAAAGTTTACGTCAAGTTTGTCACGAGAATCTTATAAGCATGGCCAAAGCCTTCTTTTGTTTAACACAATGTGCGCAAGTGACTGAGCTGTGATACCCACCAAAACGAGCCTGTCCGCCACTTTTTCCTTCCAATTTCTGAGTGCCATCCCCAGACTGATGAAGCCTATTGACGTACTCAACGTGATCACGATAATGTTGTTAGGAATGACTGCAAGGTCCAGCTCCGTGTAAGCGTTGGAGCACAGATAGACACCCAGCGGAATCATACCCACAGACATGAGAGTAGACAACACGATCACAGATAGGCTGGACAGAGAGGGGTCGATATCAATCAAAGGTTAATAGTTGTCATATTGACCTGAAGAACGGGATTATTAACGCAGTGGTCGTATATTGACATAAGGCAGGTGATTTAATAACACAATTATTGAAAATCCTCATTAAAAGAGAAATAGATTTTTCCACTGTGGGTGTAACAGTAATTGTACTGAGCACCGTTGATCGCATTAACTAAATCACTGTTTAGCCATTACCCAATTTTATAGCTTCTATAAAGTTCTCTCTAAAGCTTTTCTCCTAACGGAAATAAGCCCTTCTTTGTTTCAAGTTTCTATTTTTCTTTCACTAAAATGCACTTTCTATTCTGGGTTAATGTTTTGACTCATATTTGTGTATATGAGGATGTACAAAAATTGAATATTAAAAACATTTAATGTAAATCAAGCATTTTTAACATTGTTGTCGACATCTTGTCACTCCGGCCAGATGTCTTTGTATACAGACGACTGCAGAATTTAAGGATGGCTTAGTTCTTCATTCCCACCTGGGCTCATTTCCCACGGAAATTACGCTGAATCAACCCAAACATTCAGGAGAATACTGTGCCACCTTCGGAAATCTTCTTCCTAAAACTGCGACCCGTGCTCAAACAACGGCCAGTTCAACTTGAAACTTGTTGATGTTCCAAATTGATGTTAGCTGATTCTCACACCTATCCGTACACTTTGAAACAAAAAATGGAGTTACTTTAATTTTTGAATGTCGGTTCAAAATTGGGAGTGCTAGATCTTACCACAGGCAGACGTCGGCTTGAGTGTAAAATGCGAAGATTGGTGATAACGCACCGGCTGGACAGATAGATGTTATAAGAAGAGTTAGGCCGTCGGAGTAGTGAAGACTGAAGATAAGTGATATGACAAAGGCCGTCAAAGGAGCCAGCAGTGCTGATACCATCATGGCTAACCAAAGTCCTAACGGTTTTTTAACGCACTTGGTGAAGTCGTCGGGAGTCATTTTGCTACCGTAAAGCAGAGAGCTCAACGCCAGCGCCGCTAGAAGTAGATATTGTTGTAGTGTGGTAACAGCGAGGATTGTAGACTCACCGATGCCTTCCTTACTTTCAGCAGCATCCATCTTTACAAAGTTAACGCCGTTCAACTTTATACGACAAGTTATGAAACAGTCTCACAGGAAAAGTAGCTTTTATCAGTTTGTGGTCGTTCTCGTGCCTGAGCCTGTTTCGCTTTTTCCCATGCACAACGAGACCTTTTTCGATGCCAAACATCGAAATGGTTTTATAGTCAATCCAGTCTCTTTTCACGGTGCACCAGGAACAGAAAACCGACTTTCCAGTCCGCCGACCTTTTTAAAAGAGCCACACAAACTTCTAACAAAAGTTTTCTGGGTGGCTTAAGCCCGTAGGTACGTATGGAAATAAAGTCTTAGTTCCTCATTCAGGCATATGGATAAAGGAAAAACCCCTCAATTGTCAGTAAATCGGGTATCCAAAGCTGTTTTTCAAGCCCTCCAAATGAAAAACCATCACTGTCCAAAAGATAGCCTTGGGCTGGAACCATCAATGGTGCTGACTGGTTGGTATACATCCCTGTCTGCCTTTTAAGCATAACTGAAAAAGCACAGTTTCCCTGTGAATGTTTTGTTGGATGTTGTGTGTTTTAGAAAATAGACCTACACTCTTAGTTGTTCCGGTCCGGGCAAATCCATACGGTAATTGTTTGTGAAGCGATCAAGCCCATACCAAAACGGTGATAACAGAATGAATTTAATGTGACGGGATAGCAGTTCCAGGGGCGTAGCCACGGGGGGCCTGGGGACACATGCCCCTCTGGTGCCCCCCCCCACACAAAACCACACCACTGAAAGCTGGTGCCCCCATAAGATGCTGGTGCCCCCATACACAAAACCACACCACTGAAAGCTGGTGCCCCGTAAGATGCTGGTGCCTCCTTGTACCCCCCACCAGTAAAATTCTAGCAACGCCTCTAAGCAGTTTTCATCCAAGTAACGTGGCTGTCTTATGTATTGTAACTGTTCACTGCTTCCTGCCGGTGGCGAGTAATCAGAGTGTATTTTGCAGCGGGTACTTGGGGTCCTTTTGCTGGAGAGGAGTACGCAAAGGGTTCGGTAACTGTTAAAACACTCACCAAGGCTAAACTATCACCAGATATTTTCCTTCTCTAATTTCTAAGTGAGGGCACAAGGGGGTGGCCTTGGTTGAGGGAAGTCCATGCCCCATTCATTTAGCCACGTCTTCCTCTGTATGTGACCCAAACACATCTTTACAGGGCCCCAACTCTGAAGAGAGTCGACTTCAATGTTTTATTAGCTAGACAGAGACTTTCCGGGCCGCGTTTGTGTTCTTGCACGGGGTCGTAGTTGCATGAGGAAACGATGCCTGCTAGAGCTCAATGTACAAATCAAGCAGGAGCTAATGGCATATTTTGCTTTTTCTCTTTCGTTATCGCAAACAGCTTCACCATAAATTGTTCATTTGTCTTAAATTTAACACCATAACCACTAATTTGAAATAAATTACCGTAAAATGATTTATCGATGATAATCATTCCAAAATAAATTACCACACTGTGATCAAGAGGCTTAGGAAGGATAGGCCCTTGTGTTTGATTCGCCCTTGCACTGAGTGGGAGGGAGTTTAGCGTAGCGGTTCTGTCCCGCTTTGCACCAAAGAGGCCCGGGTTCGAGTACCGGCTTGGCCCGGGCTTTAAGTGCATGTGGTTTCCAGTCCTTACTCGCTCTCGCAGGTTTTTTTCGGGTACTCCGGTTTCCTTCTGCATGCCTCTAAAACTGGACCTTCTTCCAAACCCCGCAATGAATAACGTAGGCTATAGCTATTTGCGCAAATAGCCTGAGCAGCTGAAAGCACCATTCAAACAAAATAAAACAAAACAACAAAAACTTTGCGCTGAAACGTGTTTCATGCTAATAAAGCATTGTTGGCCTGACCACGGAGGGAGGAAAGACACTTATTTATTCAGCATCCAAACTGACAGGGCTAATCGCACACGTTAAACCGCAGCTACCTACCAATTGGGGACGGGGACCAGTCCACTTTGGCAGTAACTGCGCATCGCTGGTTCACGAATGACTTTGAAACGTTAGCGCTAGCGTTGCAGTGGCATCGCTACCAACAAACTGAACACTCCCAACCATTATTTGTCCTCGGTTCAATCACAGAGTAACTTATCTTCTCACTAACTTTGGCGTCGCACCCCTCCCTTTGAAATTCAAAATGGTCTAGCGACGCCCGTGCTCACGTGTCTTTTGGCGATATATTCCGAACCATTGGTTTTCTCGAATGAACGAATAAAGCTTAGATAGAATTTTCTGCAATGAGGAAGAAAAAGATTGAGTTGACGCGCCGCTTGTGTACGCACCTAGCAGAAATTTATCCACAATGCTCTGCGCGTCGTTAGCTGTGACCCCGTGTAGCGTAGTTCCTTCACTAAAATCTGTGCAAGGCCATCAGCCTTTCCCAATGACCTGTTCGGGCGCGCCGGGCGACGAGCGGATCCCAACCTGCAGCGCGGCTCTTTTCAACCAATGAGGGAATGCTTCTGCTCAAGGCGAATAGTCTTATGAATAGGCCTATGTAATGATGAAGTGACGCTTTGCAAGACCAGTTCTGACATGGTTGATTGAACTGCTTCGTGCTCAGTCATCTGTGACAGTAAATTGGATTGGTTTTTTGGTGTAATAAGAAAGAGGACATCATTAGTTAATAAATGGTGGTTGTCAATTTCCAAGATATTTAGCCATGTCCAAGAAATGAAGAAATTAACGTCGTTTTCCTTTTTTTACACACACTGTATAGCAGGAATAAAATCTGCCATACATAGTTGGTGTTGTGTCACTTCGAAAACAGGATGAAGGACGCTGGAATAATAACTCCGTCCGATGATCCCCTCTCATCTAAGCCTCCTACATGTCACCCGTGAAAAGCAGGCTACAATAATATAGGTGTCTCTGAGGGCTTCTAATTACATATCAACTAACTTCATGGTTTGTCTAGATGCATGTGTTTATGTGTCGGCCTTAGTATAAAAGTTAATTTTTCCACTGTTCCCCGCCATGACACACATAATGAAACCTTAATTTCACTTTCGCTTTGTGGGAAGGATGGCATTGAAAACCAGTGATGACGTTGATGTGACCATTTAATGATCATCTCAACTTCATTACAAATTATAAATTGTAACACTGAAATGGGGACATTTACACCAGTTTTCTTGATGGGTCTAAACTTTCACCAGTCCGCCCCCCGCATCGTAATTTCTCCATAATGGAATCAGACAATGCTCATGATCTGTAACCAAAAGTAACAACATCATGTCAAAGATTTAATTTTGATCATTTCTACAGAGGACCGATTGTGTTTAATACTTTCCCTTTTTTTAATAAATCAAATATGCCTCTTTCCAATTTAATTGAATTTTAATTTGTTCGTTGTATCGTTTTTTAAACCAAACTGAGCACTGTCTATTTTCTTCCGTTTTCACCGTTTGGGGTACCATTCCACTTGTTCTGTCAGAGGTCAACGTAACCAATAATTTGGACGCGGCATTAATGTCTGATGAGGGCGCACTTGCATTAGTCTGGTGAATTCAATACGCTATTTTTTTCATATTAAACGAGCATACTCGGACTAGGTACATGACTGAAGTTACAATCGCCGCGAAAGTTGGGGATAAATGTAGTCCAGGTGGACTGCCTGATCGTTCTATGGCCAATGAAACGAAGACAATGTCCAACCTAGGCTGGTGATGAATGGTACTTGGTAGGCCTATTCTTCATGATGTTGGCGATGTACAACTTGCCTTCGCACGTTCACGATTCCTTTTCCAGGATTTCTGTTTGTTTTTATACCGAATGCAAAGTCATTCACTTAGGGATGGAGTTACGGACGTTGACACCCTGTACACAAACGCTGTGACTCTCTGGAAAATGAAGTCGGTGTCTTTCAATCATGCTGCTGCGCTGGCGAGCTTGCTTGTCTCAACATGTTCGATACTTTGCCTGCTAGGCCTAAATCAGACTTGTCAGGACATAGGCCCTGTTAACTATAACATGATAAATGTATGGCCTTCTCAGGGCTGACACAAAACTGCAAGAGAGAATAGCCTAAGTGGGCCTAATGCCTGCATACATGTACATTGGTAGGAATCATAAACCCGGCATTATGTCCATATACGAACAACACTAATTTTCCCTTTAAATGTTACAGCAGCTGTCAGAAAGTGAGATGCATGTCCTAAAAACTGAAGTTTTGCTAATAAAATTCCAAAGGATTTGCTAAAAAAAAACCTAGTTTTTTCAAACAAGTCTTATGGGTTTGTGAATGGGGGCATCAACTTAGGCATGTCAAGTGTTGTCTGTAGGTGGTATATGGAACTCTTTCCTTACTTTGTCAGTCTCGGTATTTAGTCATACTTGGGCCTATTTAAGTAGAAAATTTACTTTGGTGTGAGTTTAAAAGGATATTTTAAAATTCCCATATTTCCGGGCAGTACAAGAGGACAAGTGTTGTTTGACGTGATTGGTCAATATGCACGATCACCTGATCTTTGTGTGAATCAGTTTATCTTAATGGGCAATTTGTCAATAATTCCACCAACAGCAATTAACGTTTTCTATCAAATTTACAGATGTCAAAATTGTTTCAACAAAGGGAAGTAAAGTTGGAGATCTTGTGCAGGATGGTTCAGTTAAAGGGTTTATTAAGAAATTGTCAGCATTCATGCGGCTGTATTGTAACTCATTCATTGACACCATTCATTGCTCTTATTAACATTTTGCCTCTTCCAATCTCATTTTAGGGCCTATATTTTGACACACCCAGGGGGTTAGGGTTAGTGATGCAACTTGTTTTATATTTATTCTGAAACTAGTATCGTGAATGGTGATCCCAGTCTTGAAAGAAAGCCCTACCCCTAGACCTGTTGGCTGCCCCATTCTACTTCTAGGAATGAGGAGCCCCACACATATAGTTCTTGGGATATGAATACTCATGAATGAAATGAAACAACATTTTATTTCTTATGTTTTTTTACAGTAAAACTGTGTACATACATACATGTATTGATTGAAGATGGCGTCATCCTATGGGTCAGCATCAGGAATGGCAGGGTCCAACCAAATCTGCTTAAAAGATGCTGAAGCTGCCTTCAATAAGCTGAAAAATGCAAAGTCGTGAGTATAACCAGAGGAAAGAGGCTGCACCAAAGACACCAAGAAACATAATATTCCCAAAAAGTAAAAAAGGACAAACATGAAAAGTAATTTATGGTTTTTGTTGGGTATGTGCTGTCTGAAACTTACATGTACTTGTGACACCTTAGAATATGCATTTAGAATGCAATTTTGGAACCAAACAATTGCATTTTTCTCTTTTTTTATTTCATTGATTTTCCCCTTTGATTCTGATTTGGAAACTAAATGCAGTGGTGAACACTATTGTTAGGATGGTTCCAACTGCAGTCTTGTAGTTAGGAATTGTCGAAGTGTACATGTAGTTGGATTTTTCTAAGTGTAATTGGGACTCATAATTTGAGACATAAGAACTAGACTTCAAGAGTCTCATTCAGCACAATTCTTGATTATTTTGGACGGTCATTCTTGTTGGTTGAGAAAATACTTTTGTTCAATTAATCTAAAACCAAGGCTTGTCATGGTGCATAAGCGCATGCCTGTGAATTCTAGAGGTAAAGATTTACACTCAAAACCTGGAAGAAAGTGAGAAATTTGAATCTTAATTTCTTTGTGCAGGTTGTCTGTATTTTATGTTCAGGAAGTTTTTCATGACATAACGTTATATATCAAGAGAGGTCACAATATGAGAAACAGTTTTGGATGTAACTCTCTTGGAAAATGAGCTTGCTGAAGTTTCGGGGAAAAAATTCTCTGTTTGTGTTAGTTTAAAAAACTGGATATTTTTAATGATAATCTTTTATTTCAGAAAATGTCATCGTCTTTTTATGTACATGAAACCCTATCAAAATTAATCATCGGTTGTTATCCTAGATGTTGCCAATTTCAGTTTTCTAACAACTTTGGAATTATGACAATCACTCTTGATTCAAATTTGCACCCAGCACTGAAAACACTCAGCAAGCTTTGAAGACATGTCGTAAAAGCATTTGCCTGGTTGTAGAGAAATACTTGACAGACTTGCAGAAAGGTATGTGTGTGGAAATGTTCAGTTCATCAAATGGTAGTGCTAAAACTTTTGAGTAGGAAGCAAGAAATAAAATCAGAACTGCAGGGTACCCCATTTCCTAAACTTTCCCTGAAAAAGACGGGAAAATGTCTTGTTATTTCCTGAATTTGGCTTCTGAAAATTTAATAGACCGGCTCACCCCAATTTTATTTGCCCCTAGAAAGTTGATAAAGAACCTTCCCAAAAAAGATTAACGAATAGCATTGAGCAAGTTGGATCAAGGACTGTAGGTAACTATAGTCAGACTAAATCTGATCCAACTTAGGCTAGTTAACAATGGTTGGACTAGTCTAGTCAACTATTTGCGACCATCTCTTCGAGGTTGATCATATCATTGGTTGCCAAATACCGTTTTAATTTCACAGTGACAGAGGACCAGTTATAAGAAAAATGGCGGAAAAACAGTATTCCATGAGTAAACAACCATTTTCACTTGAATTGGCTCCTTTGCCCCTCCTTCGGCCTCCTTTTCTCCCCTTTGGCCCAGCGACCTGACAACGGTTGACTAGGGTCATTTGCACTTCAACTTCACTGCACATATGCTAGGTAGGTCACGAACCAACCTCTAGTTAACTGGTGGTCCTTGATGGCACTTGCCTGTTGTTTTTCCTTAATTCAGTACCTTTATAATTCTTGCTATTTTTTTACAGTTTCAGCAGAACTGTCCAAGGATGCATCTGGCACACCAGCAGAACTGTCCAGGGGTGCATCTGGTACACCCCTCTGCATCGTTGTACTCAATTTCCTACATTCTTGCATGAGGCAGTTCCCCAACATCTTCGCTCGCACAGGTTTGACAATGTCTGGTGCCATTGACACAGCAGTACCCATGAGGCCTCAGTTGCTGGTGCCTCAGGATCCTGAGTATTACATGTGTAGAGGTATGATGTTGGGCACCAGACTTCTTTTGTATGGTCAAGTTTCACTCCAGAACAAACTAACCTGATAAGAGCTAAAGGTGACAATTTCAAATGTGAAAACAGTTCCCAAGGAAGAGCATTTTTGATGGATTTTTTTCCAGATCCTTCAAGATTCACCGGTCCCAAGTAATGTGATAGTGACCAGACTATGCCTTCCTCAGTCCTGTAGAATCCTCCAAACCTTGTCATGGGTTTTGTAGGATCGAGAAATGATAGGGTTTAATCTCTTTAATGTGATGTAGCAGACCTTGCTCTAAAAACAGTCTGATAATTTGCCTCCAGGGCAAGAAAACTGTGTTTTTATCCACACCGATAAAAACTCAGATCAGAGGATCATCTCAATGCAAGTTTTATTTATATCTTGTCATGGTCAACTACATGCAATCTGTTAACATTGTTCACCTCAGTGGGCTTTATACATACAATGCCGAGAAATTACCACGAGAAACACTTACAGTGTTAATTTTAATGCCTGGGATTCCATTTTATCAATGATTTCAAACTTGTTGACCTAATTACCTTTGTTATTCGGCAAGATCAATTTGCATTATTATCTAGAGGTATCCATTCATATACTTGGCTGGAAGGAGGCAGGTAAGGATGAAGTGACTTGCTCAAGGTCACAGTATGCTGCCTGCTACTGGATTCGAACCTCCGACCTCTGATAGAAAGTTCCTAACCACTAGGTTCATTGTACACAATCTTTAACCTCTGCTTGTTTGGTTTCAAACTCATACACAGGTCTGAATATGTGGCTGTTATCTTGCCTGACCAGGATTCTCAATGATTACTTTTGCTTGGCCCTTCACGATCAAATCACCCGAGTCACAGTGTCTTTGCTTCATGCTGTCAAGTACAAAGACCCACCATCCTTCACCGAACTACTGAATGAGTTCTGTCGACTCTTGACAGGTGAAATTGGCAAGGAGTTTGCTCCGTTTGTGTAGATGACGAGATATGTGTAGTACCTGTTTTGTGGTGACCAAGAAAAAGGTTGGACTGGCACTTGAATGGCAAAGCTGTCTTGTGATCACTTCCTCGCTGGCAAAGATGAGATGGGCTGGTTGGGAAAATTTGTTGCACTTGCGAAGGCTGTCCATTCCAACAGAAATTAGTCATGCGTGCTTGGTATAGCCTGTGCCAAGAGGCATATGATAGATCCCCATGAAAGGGATGTCATAGTGATGGAGTAGCATGCCATTTCATGTTGTTACACGGATATAGATGTGCACTTGACTAAAGTGTACCCATTATGTGTCTATCTAGGGATACATCATTTCATGAGATTTCACCATCACTCCCTGTGATGAAATAGCGCATTTTGTCCCTAATGAACTAAGCTTTTCGGTAATAATGAACATATTGTTGGCCAGTCTTAGCCAAATTCGTACTAAGTCTTTGAATACTGATGCAGTGGAGAGAGGAGAATAAAATTGCAAACTTTGCATGGATAATGGAACAGTTATCAAAATTTTAAAAGTTTATTTAGGATGACAAAAGTAGGTCTAATATTAGGGATTTTTCTCTCTTTTTCGTGGTCACAGCGATAATTTGTGTTTAATTGCAAGCCAAAAAGTATATGTATTGCTAGGATATTACAGACCCTGCTTGCCTGGCTAAGATACAGGCAGTAATCAGGCATTTTTGGAATATTTTCTATTATTCGTCTGACTTGGCGGCGACCATCATTGGACGCTTTGAAGTGCCTGAGTTACAACTCCTGTGTCCTTCCTCAATGATGTAAGCATGCTCCACTATCGCCAAGCGGAATGTGTGTGGGTAAACCATTGAATAACTGGGCAGATACTAAGACAGTGTTCCGTTTGTATCCTTGTTATTAGGTATAACCATTTTGTTTCATAAACCTGTTTTGTTGCATTGATGTGTTTTTCCTACAGATGTCTCTGCTGCAGTGTCGAATAACTTTGCTGCGGGTGATGTGGAAGAGTTGGACCCCCCTCTGGAAATTGAACACTTTGTAGTTGATGGGGACCAGCTAAACAGCTCAGAGGTGTGATGGGATTGATTGTATTGGCTAAACCACAAGCCCCAATGCACATGAAGGGCCATGAACGAATGCAATGTCTTTCACAGATGCAGAATTGCAGTTCAAATGTTAGGTGTAACAATGATCTGGCTATTTGTATAAACTAGTACTGCTGATGGATGAAAACATCAAGGTCACCATGACTCTATTCCGGCTGATATATGTTCATCCTCCACAAAGTCTAAGAGGTCTTTGGAGGTGAATCCTTGTGCTGTGCTGTAGCAAACATTGTCCCCAGAGTGTTGTAAAACACAAGGTTACACTAAGAAATATCATACAGATGCTGGTCAGGTGGTTCTTGTAAATATCAGTATTTGTGATGTTTGGTTGTACATCAAGAGTTGCCTGCCATATCTTGCTTCCTTTTGAAAGTTGAAATTTTCAACCAAAAGCAATACCGTCGACAACAAGTTAAAGACCAATTAATACAAAGTTCTTGTGCGAAAGAAGGTCATGTGACACAAACAAGTTGTCTTGTCTTCACAGTCCCCTGCTGGTGTGACCTCTATCATCAACCTGTTTAGTGAATTACTCTTATTGTTAGAATTGACTATATGTCTTCTTAGGATCAGGGAGTACTTTGCCATCAAGTGCAGAGTTTTTGTGTCTGAAGAATGCTATTTGGCACAAACAGGTTGTCTGGTCCTGACAGTCCCCTGCTGGTATAACCCCCATCACCTAACATCTTAACGGTGCTCTGTTAAGTGAACTACTCGCCGTTGGTAGAATTGACCATTTTTCTTGTTTGTTAGGACCAGGAAGTACTTGCCATCTACAATAACTCCAGACCAATCACATTGAGATATCACACCAACTGTAATCTGCTTCAGTTGGCTCTGACGTGAGTATGTGCACAAGTGGTGTTCTTTGAATTGTCACTGTCTTGCCTTAGGGAAGACTATTTAGGTTTACTTGCTCCATCAAAATGAGAATTCTTTCCTTCCACTTGTTGAGACTTGTCAGTCCTAAATGCTGGTGGGGTATGTATGGATTTGCTGCATTGTTGGTCTCAAGAATAACCTGCATTCACGATGAGAGTTCTTCTCTAAACTTAAATCAAAGGGCTGTGCTAAAGAAATGAGTTGTATCAGATTTGGGTTCAAAAAGTCTCTGGTGGCAGTTACAAAAGTTTAAAATAACATCTTTTCAGGATTTTTTCCTGGACCTTGGATTGAAGTTTGTCATGAGGGTGGCGAGCTGGTTGTTGGATTTCATTTTCCACAATAAAGGCTTCTACTCTCTTCCAAAATAACCAATTTCATCTGCTTTGCTTTAATTTCTTGATGTTTATCCATTCCTTGATCAAATAAATCGTACTTGACTGTGTCATACTTGACATTCTTCATATTTTAGGAAGATCCTGAGTGAAATGATACCAGATGTGACACTGATCCATTCAATTCATCAAACCCCAGGCCTTTGGGACACACTGGTTACCCAGTTCGATGCTGGCCAGTATGAAGTTAAACAGGTATTATCAATCTTCAAATTGCTTTCTGCCATAGAGCAAAAACTTAGAGCAAAATCAATTTAATATTTCTGAATATTACGGGCCTAAGTGGCTTTCAAGCAGATGAAGGCCAAGTGATACACTTACTCTATGGAAATGTAAATTGCTATTTTAAGAGACTTTTGAGGCATGTGTATTTTTGGTTGGAACATCAGACTCTTGACTAAAAATGATAGCAATTCTGAAAGCCGTTGTTAAAAAGGATTCTTAGTTACATGTACTGTATGTGTAGAAAGTTAAGATTTTTCATGTAAGTTCTGACTGTGAAAAATTAAGAATTCAAATCATCAGGCATTAAGCTTCTGTCATATTAAAGAGAATGATCTGGCTTGAAAGTCTCAAGCGGGTAATACAATGTTTTGGATTAACGCAAGATCTACCCTATCACCATGGCTGTGTACTAACTGACACATACTGAACATACTCAACCAAGAGTGACATTGTCAGAATTTTTGCCCCCAGTGACCTTGCCTGGTTATATACTAACTTGGCTTTATCCCAAGTGACCTTGCCTGGTGATGTACTAACTTGGCTTTATCCCAAGTGACCTTGCCTGGTGATGTACTAACTTGGTTTTTATCCCAAGTGACCTTGCCTCGTGATGCACTAACTTGGCTTTATCCCAAGTGACCTTGCCTGGTAATGTACTAACTTGGTTTTTATCCCAAGTGACTTTGCCTGGTTATGTACTAACTTGGTTTTTATCCCAAGTGACCTTGCCTGGTGATGTACTAACTTGGTTTTTATCCCAAGTGACCTTGCCTGGTTATATACTAACTTGGTTTTTATCCCAAGTGACTTTGCCTGGTTATGTACTAACTGGGCTTTTTATCACAAGTGACCTTACCTGGTTATTCACTAACTTGGCTTTTATCCTGAGTGACCTTCCCTGATTGATTTACTAACTGGGCTTTTTATCCCATTGATATACCAACTTAGCTTATTGAGAATCCACTTAGTATCATTATTTAGTTGGACATGTTTTAGCAAGTACAGTGCTTATTAATAGGCTAAGATGTTGCTTGTCATCACAAGGAACTGTGTTTGTTTGTAACAGGTCACACTGGATGTAATAACTAAATTGCTGGCTCTGAATGGACCACCTACAGTCGACATTCTTGACAAGTTAATCCATCTCATGCTATTCCTCCTGACGTTATTCCTCTCAGGAGACAACTTGGAAAGTTACGAGTAAGTTTAATCCATAGAGATAATCCCTTATCTTATCTGCATAATACAAGCTTTGTGAGCGGAGAATTTCAAGGACATGAAAAAGCTTAATCTTTCTAGAGAATCATTGACAACCCATGGAATCAGGTAGGGACTGAAAACCCAATCTACATGTGGACCGGGCCGGGATTCGAACCCAGGTTCCAGAGTTGGAAAGCGAGAAAAGAACCACTAGGCCAACCTGACTCCCCTTCTTAACTCCTGTAGTGGGAGTGGGGAGTATTGTTTGCAAGATCAGTTATTTCTGTGGTATATTTTCCAGGAAGCTCTCCAAAGCCATCCAAATAAGAAATAAAACATTGGTGCATTATCTAGTGTCTGTGTAATTGGGGTTTTTTAGAGGGGGGCATGGAATCCAGAATTATCAAATATTTCAGACCCAGTTGAAAATGAAGAAAATTCAGTTTTTCTGTGTTATCCCTAAAAAAGATCTGAATCCTAAGATATGATTATTTTACTCAAAATGCGCTTATCTGTCAACCACTATGTATTAAGGATTTATCCATAACTAAAAATGTATTGTGTATTCCACAATCAAATCTAAAATATGGGAAATACTCTTTATAACATATCAATATAATGATTCACAGTAATAAAACAGTAATAATTTTGCTTGAACTTCAAAGGGATGTGGTTGGTTTGGAGCAAAGCCTCGCATCATGCTTCAGTGAATTTTTCTGTCTTGAACAACACAACCATCACCACCGTTTACCTCTCTCAGTTCTTGAGGTTACCATGGAGACCATTGCTAGATACCTACCAATCAGAGGCCTTGCAGTCATTCAGACAGGTGGGACCTTTTCACTTTGTTATTGCGGTTGTGCTGAAATTTGGCGTGAATTATGAACAATGTTTGGATAGGGCCTCATTGCTTAAGCGATATTTGTACTCATATCACGAGATAAACCTGCTTCAAATGTTGTTGTGCTGCTCATGTACAAGTTGCAAATTTATAAGGTTCAACTGAGGATAAGAAGACAATTTCTAAACACTGTAACTGAAATGTATGTTATGAGGATTTAAAACAAATTCTATAAATCCTACTTCACTTTACCTCTCCTTGTTATTTATTGTGCTGTTGTCTATGTAACTTGTAAATCTGTGGATTTCATCTGGCTCATCACTGTCGGAATTGTTTTCCAGAGGAGTTGCGAGGTGAAATCTGTTCCATGCTTCAGTATGTCTACAGCCAGTTTGCTGTTGATTCTGAGCCGATGGTTACAATTAGACAGAAACACACCAAGACCATCAACACCGCCCTCATTGTTGACTTGGGAAAGATTTCCAACCTTCAGGTAAGGTTAGAGCATTCTGGTAATCGATCTGCACGTATTCTAACCTTGCTGTGTTCAGCTTGCTTTCTCCTTGGTATTCCTTCCAGTCCCTCACTCTTGGTTTTACCAATGAAATTAAACTTGTACATGCCACATTCTGTCGCTGAGATAACCTAGGCAATGTAGACGTGTACACAAATTGTGATGATGATAGAGCCCGAGTGTGTATTAAGCAAAAGGAACGGAAATTCTTTGTGAGATTTGAAAGGGCAACGTGGCTTGCATTCTCTTGCAAATACTTCAATATAACAGTGGACCATGTAATATCAAGTGCAGTAAAATCTCGATAACTCAAAGTCGGTTAAGTGGAAACTCTGCTTAACTCAAAGCATAAGTAATTCCTGCTGAAAGAATAGGCTTTGATGTACAAAAACATATCCGTAACTCAAACTGCTCACTTTGCCGGATTCGTTTACCTTAAACGTTTTTGTGTAGCAGATCCAATAGAAACCGCTGCCAAAACACTTCCAGAAAGTGTAAACAGAACGCGGGTCTAGTTATGAATCATTTCTGACACGCACACATCGTCTTTTCTCACCGGATCACTTGAAAACGCGCTAAAATGACGATCGATCTAGACATGTAAACCACATCGTGACCGCAAAATCCGACTTGCAGGACTTGGCCCAATTGTTACCGTGGGCCCATTGTAGCCAGTGGGTCGGCAGGCCAACTGATGGCTCTTTGCAGTGGCTGCGGCAATGCATTGGAGATCCTTGTGTATGCCGCACGCACCACATGTACAGAAGTTAAGTCTTGCCTAATCTTCTGGCCCAACTGCTTGTGCTCACCCGTGCGATGGCTGCCCAATTAGAGCCACAAACCACAGCATGCTCACGCGCAGTGGACCAACCATGTGACGGCAACACACAGCTTTTGCGTAGCCAAATCTCACCCTCAAAAAATAAACAAAAGTTTGAAAATAAAGAACAAAGAACAAAAAATAAAAACTGATACCAATAGCATTTTTGTTTTTACAAAATTTTATTGAAGCACAAAAAGGTGCGCCCTCATATGATGAAAAAAGTCTTCGGGGAAACCCCACCCGAGTACGCATGTGCAAGGCACTGCGTTGCGGTGCGCGGTATCAGAAATGGGACCATCACAATGCGTCACACATGCACAATGCAAAAGAAAGATTTGCCACACAAAGGTACACAGTTTAAATGATTTACAGTACATGTAATGTGTTACATGTATTTATCAGCCGATTGACAACAAAAATCCCCTGCAAAAATGTCTTTCTATGAACAAAAACTTGTGGCACCAAAGTATAAAATAACCACAGTGTCATTTCAAAAGTCATCGTAGGGAGGTTTACGGTAACTGTGCATCATTGTGTAGGTACATGTTATGATACACATCGTAATAATGACTTAACTTCAAAAGAAATCTGGACATTCTTTAAACTGGAATTTCAGATAACTTGATTTTTTTGTCCATTCCCCAGAAAATTGGAGGTATCGAGATTTTACTGTAGGTTTTTTTCAGTGAAGTTGTTGGCTCTGTCCTGCTTACCTTCCCTTTGTGATCTCACTTCTTCATGTTTTATCTTAGGTCTGTGTTTCTGTAATACAGCTTTGCCCATTTGAAGTGGTCTTTTTTATCCCTCAATCAATCAAACAGATACAAAGAAGATTAGCTTCCAAGATTATTGCTGTAGACGTTGCGCTGAATCTGCCAATATAATGAGTAGCTCTTACAGTAAAAATCTAGTCTCATTTTAAGCTTTCCTGATTGTTGCAATAAAAACAATCCATTGAAATTATACAAATTGGTTTTCTTTCCCCAGTTTGTTGTAGCACCACTCTTGACGACAATCCAGAATGAATTCTCATCCTACCAAACCTGCAAACCTGAGTTACGAACATCAAATCATCCCTCTACCACATCCGCTCTATCAACAGCATCATCATCATCCCGCATCAGCGGGAAAAATACCCTCATCTCCATGGCAACTGTTGCTATGGATACCAGTAGCTCATGTGCAAGCAGTAGTGATGAGAGGCAAGAGAAGAGGAGACGTCTGACATTACACCGGACACCAGGCAAAAAGGGATCTAAACCAGGGTAAGTCTAAACACAAATGGATGGTACAAAGAAAGGATCAAAGGAATTTATGTCAGTTGATGTGAAGGATATGCTTCAGTGCAGGGCTGCATTGAAGACAACAATCCTTAAGTGATCCAAAAAGATATCATTTTGTAAAAGTGTGGAAGGAAAATCGGAAATCTGTGGTGGGGAAATTGTAACCCATGTGACACAGTGCACCAAGTTCAGATTTGAATTTTGTAGGCAAATAGGAAAGTGAAGAAAGAATTGTCACAGCCAAACAGTCCAGTGCATGTGAGGATAATATTTAAATTTGATTGTCTGTGAAAAAAGAACACCTAGCCTTCCACTGACAATATGAACAGTTCCTAAAAATGCGGAAACATGAATTTTATGTGATGTCAGGAACTTTGTGAGTAAAAGAGACAGTAAAAATGCTTTTCTGATTGATTGATGTGATTTGTTTTTGATGTCAGAGAGATGACCAGCAGTAGTGATGAGGATTCAATTTCCATTGTTGAGAATTCAGAGACGGTAAAAGAAATCAGAGAGAAGTTGAGCAGCCTGTACCAAAGTGTCACCAGGGGAGAAGGGGTAAGTGCAGGAGCAGGATTTGTCCTTTGATTGCAGACTCATTATAGGATCCCACAAGGTCCATAATACTGAAGAAATATCAATTTTTTAAAACTTTTATGAGACGTTTTAAATAATTTTGGTTTAGAGTCCATACAGGAGGTGTGGATGACACTTTGTGGCTTAGACATGAAAGCCTTCTAAAGATGTATCATACTGCTAACATTGGGATTTGAAGCACTTCTGTATCATGATCATGTCTTTGGCAAAGGCTTTGAAAGGAAACATAACACCAACCAGTTTACATCTTGTGCAAGATCTTATTGATTTAGAATGCTTTAAACCTTCATCATTAAATTGTGGAATGTTATTGCCCTCGATGAACAATCCCGTTGTAAAAACCCACCGAACAAAATGGCTGCCAGGAAGTATTCTGTTGTAGTACATGTAGTGTATCTTACTTATGGACACTTGAACTATGCACCAGTAAAAGGACAGGTGTCCATTGACAGGCAACAACTGCAACTGTAAAATTGGTTAAATGGAGAGATTTAATGCACAAAGGCAAAATGTACATTGAACGAGTAAAATGAAGGATGCAGAATGAAGGTCAGAGATTGCAGACTCTAGAGGGCGCAATCACAACTACTGGTGGTGATTGAAATCACAATTTCAAGAGTTTGCCAAAATCAAACTCATGACATCCCTTCGTCTCTTATTACAATAAGAATATCCTACATTGATCGTAACTTCAGGAGAGTCTTCCAACCGTTTTAGAGGGAATTCGATGTGCCCTAGAGATCCTTCTGCGATCATGTTCCCATCTGTTTGCCAAGACAATGCCAAAAGACAAGTCCACCAATCCACCTGACAAAACCCCACGGTCATCCAAATTACGAAACAAAGGTCAGCAGTTGAGCAAGAACATGTTTTCTGCTTGGATGCCTGCCCAACAAATGCAAGAACTGTGTGCTGCCCTCGTAGGTGTCGTACGTAATCTGGCAGGTTGCCAAGAGGCGGTCGTTGAACCTTGTTACAAGAAACTTGTTGAAATTATTGGTTCCTTGCTAACCACGCAAGGTGAGTGACATTCTTACGATAATTTAACATTCTGTTGTCTGAATGAGTAACATAATTTTGACTTCAAAAATTTCCTTGATTGCACAAAATTGTTGTTATGATATTTAGACTCATTTATACCTGAATAGGTACACACAACATGTTTAAGAGAATGAGTGGATGATTTTAGTTTGAGCTGAAATATTTGAATAGACCTAAACAAAATGACATCACTCTTTGTGTACATGTGTGCTTTCTTGTGGCAGTGAGGTTGGATTTGATCCATTGGAAAGCGCTAATGTAAACAATGCATGAAGTCTTGTTTTAGGCCTATTGGTAACACGTTCAATTTTTGATGCTTTGTTGTTCTCAAAAACATGAAGTGTAATAATACCAAATTTTGCAATCTGAATAACCTACGGATCATTTAAAATCATGCTAAATCATGCAACTGTATTCCCTTTTCAGACTTTGTAAAGTTGCCCATTTTTCAACTGCACACATTCGTTTGGATGCTGTCATTACCATGGTTACCAGTAAGTCATTTTCTCCTTGCAAGCTACCAGTATGAAATGTTCTTTGCATGCCAGTCTTAGTAGAATTGTTCTCAGAGATTACCTCAAGAGTTTGGATTGTTTCAGTTGGTAGGATCTATCATGTCTTCCTTAGCTGCAGAGTTTGATAGCATGAGATGTCAGTGCAAGAAAGCGCAGATTTGTGGGAAAGTGTTGAAATTTTTGTAGACAGTCACAGAAGGCACTTTGCATGTGCTGTCTTTGCACCGTATCATTAACTAAAAGGCCAATCGGGAGTTCATAAAGAAAAGGGGATGGAATTTAATCTATAAGTTATTTTCCCTTCCAGATGGATTCTAACTGGCTTGATCTCAGAGTCCAAGGGGAAGTGACAACAAAAGAGGTCGCTGACCTGAGCACTGCCTTGGCTGATAAGATTGGTAAGTCAGGACTCACTCTATGTATGGCATTGATATTAGCCATAATTAAATATCTTTCATGTGTCAGGATATTTGCAATCAGTGCCAGATCAGAGTTTGAGGTGATGACAGTAAAATATTGCCCGAAAGTTGACTTCAGTCATTTGAAACTGAAAAAGGGTCCTACTTGGAACTTGACTCAAGCTCTAAGATTCCACAGAATATTTCTTGTATTGTAATTCTCTGTCTCAGGATTATGCCTGGATTCAAAAAGTCCAGGCGTGAGTTTGACACCAAGTTAACCTTTAGAAGTTGAGGCCTCAGTCAGGTCTAGAATGATCAAGTCAAGACCTGATTTCAGTTTTGGTTTGGATCTGGGGGGGTTCCAGGTCTCCCTGTTGCTGTGATGCCAGAGACTTGGGCCCTTCTTAGATGCAACGCTGCTGAAGATTTATAAGAAGTTATGTTAAGCTATTCTTAATAAGCGGCATTTTCATGTCAGCAGGGTCTGCTTAAATGATCTTTCTTGGTGGTGCTACCTTTGTTCAGTGGTTTCTCATCAAAATCCAATCAGTTTGATGGATATTTGTTTTCAGATGAGGAAACCGAGTGTCTGTTTCTTCATTGTCTTGCACTGTTTCCGAAAGAAGTTGCCTCCAAGTGGAGAACACACATCTTCAAAGCAGCTGTGGTTAGTTTTACCTACTTATAATTATTCATGCTGAGAAGAGGAAGTTGGGGACGGACTGTACTTCCCAAGAAATGAATTCATCTGCCTTACAAAATGTTATCACTCATAACAGCTTTCTTAATAATTTTTCCATATCTCTATGAGTCATTATGTAATGAAACTTAATTTTGAACTATTTTGAGTACTTGCGATGACAAAGAAGGCTTTTTCAAATTTGGCACCGTGACATCTCTATGGGAACTCAATTGGCTCAAATCAGGAGTGCTCTATCTCGGGAAATGCTCAAACCTTTTGCACACGCAAAACATGCTTGAAAATAGGAAGTGAAAGGCTCAGAGGGCAAGTCACTCCCCAAGAAACTTACCCTTTCCAAGGATCCCACAAGAGACAGAACTTTGGGAACAGTGTTGGAGGAGTGTCGGAGACATCCATTCCGAGGTTTTACACACTGTCTCAGAAATGCCATTTTCTTGATTAAATCAGATTTCCTTCTGGGTATAATAATGCTTAATGATTTGATGTTCAGGTATCAGATGCTGCCATATTTGTCTTGTACCCTGTAGACCCATTGGCAATAGTAATACAACTTCACATATTGAAGAAAAAGGAACCGACTATTTTTTCCTTTTAGTCTCAGGCCGTGTCCGAAACGGGCTTCCAGAGATATGGCTAGGTCTATTTACGCGTCTCCATGCATTTCCAATGGAGCGGAGACCTAGACCTAGCTCTAGACAAGAGATACGGATGCAGCCTTAGTTTGGTTACATTGCTTGAATGGTACAAAAGCAATATGGCTGCCTAATGATAGAGGCCTGTGATTGTTTTTCTTGACAGGGAAGTAACAAGGTAAAAGTTCGTGTTGCTGCAGTTAGGGCCTTCCCTTTCCTGCTTCACAATCTAGGAATCAATTCACTGCATCTTCTGTATGATCACATCCAGTAAGTATCAAAGTTCATGATAGGTTTTTTGTAATCATCAGGTGTTGCCAAGTGCTCGAAAGTTTCCTGAATCCACCCAATTTGAAAAAAAGTGTGCCAAGAGCACATTCTTTGTGCAAATAGGATGTCATGTGATAGTAGCTGGTTAGACGGTTTCAGGGTTTTGCCAAGTTCTTCCAACTTTATTGGCTTTGTGCTTCACTGTTGTTGGACGGACCCTATTGAATTCCACAAACTATAATGGCTAGAGTTGGGTAGCGTGGAGTAGGCATGGTGTGTATATGAAAGAGGGCGCTTACCTGACAGTCAGATCTCCTTTGACTGACTCCATTGTATGCATAATTCCATATGACAAAAAGCGTGCATCACTCAGTGAGAAAAAATCCTTGTAGGTTGTTCGAGTTGGTGATAGGTATCAGCCAAGCTGGTCTTTATTTCACCAGTTAGGGGATATTTTAATGTGCCACCTCAGCTTTCTCATCTTTTATTTCCACTGATAGATTAGTATGTGTTGATTTTCCTGACCCTGTAAGCCTTTGTCAACTTTTCTGGTCTGTTCTCATCTTGTGCTTTGTAACATCATCCTGTTTGATATCATTCTCTCACTTTATAATTGACCTGTTTGTTGTATTGATTCTTATCTTTAGTGGCATGCTAAAAGACAAATCCACAGAGGTTTTGGAGGAACTTGGCAGGAGTATTGGAACTATGTCATGTGTCATCAGTAAAAATGTCACACCCAACAGGTAGGTTCCTTCCCATCAACCACTACTCTCTGTAAGGACATTAATTTTCACTTTTAAAATCCAGTAAATGAGTATTTCCTATCAAGTAAGCACAGCATAGATCATACAGGCATAGTTCATATTGTACAGGACGAAGGCAATTGTGACCCCAGATCAGTATGATTACAGTTTTTTGGTTTAATTTATTCTATACTAGAACATTTAAGACATTTCTCCATCTATGTGGACAGTAATAATCTTGTCTTCACTATGGGTGAGGAAAAAGTAATTGTGAATTCTTGCGAGATCGTACTGCCATTCTTTTGAGACTGTTGTCTGACCAACAAGGCTGTTGGTAATGAAAACATTTTTTTAGAAATTGCGAAGATTGGGTAAACTGTTAGCCCTTAGACACTCCATGCATTCTGACTTCACAACTTGGTCTTTTTATGTTCTTATTTTGACAGGACCTTTGACCTACGTGCTTTGACTACCCTGTCTAGTACCCTGACTCTTCATTGTCATACCTGTGAGCAAGACACTGCTACTTCAGTAGGTGGAGAGTCAGTGTCCAGTGAGAGTTTACCATTAGCTGTTGTCACGCCGTATCTTACTTTGCTCTCACACAAAGTCTCTGTCAAGCAGGGTAGGTTTCCTTGTACAAGAATGAAAATAACTACTGTCAATTTTCCATTTTCTGTATGAGGTAGCATGAAAAAAATCAAAAACCATTTATATGTTCTCTCAGAAACTGAGAAAGCTGGAAATGTTGGTCCCGTGTGGGTGTCCCTTGACTTACAGATCCTTCTCTACTTTGGCACTACATTGAGAATAGTTTTGATTAATGTTATTGTAAATACAGGAACATTCAGCAAAAATGTGTTGTGACTAGACTGTTAATATCTCATCGTTGAAACTTATTTTTTGTGTCTGTTCAGAGATCAGGATGCACTTCATTACCCTGATGTCCTTGAGGAGCAATAAGTTCAAATTTAAATCAAAATATTTTTATGCATTAAAAGAAATCAATATAATTTTGTACCTGCGATGATATTCAAAATCATGGCATTAATAATTGATTTGCTTAGTATGTTATTGCAGATAAAATGAACTGTTTATTGACAGCATTTCTGAGCAGTTTCCATCATGTCTACAATCACCTGGATCTTCTGAGACCCAACACAGCTGTGACTAACTTCCTCATTTCCTGCCTTGATCTGATTGAGGACAAGTCCTATGATCTTAGGGTTGAGTTCAGGTATGCAGCATTGTCTCTAAGCTCCCTTGTTGAATGCTAGATCATTGCACACTGACATACATTTCAACAAGTTAATGTTTCAAATGTTATACATTTGTACACAAGTTGACACTCGGCTGGAAATAAAGCAGAAGCTATTTTCTTCACAGCTGCCCTACACCTGTTTGCCCATACCCATTGTCTTGTATTTTCAATACTCATTGGCGCTTTGCTCGAGTAGTTAAAATTGACTGTTCTATATTCTGTTCTGTTCATATGCTTAAACCAGGCACACACATCACTAGGACCAGGGTCCCCTTCTTGGAGTCAAGAAGACTAGGTTCCAGTTTTCTAGTCTCCATAAAGCAAAATCTCATATTGCCTTATAAATTCACTCCCTTTTACTTCTTATTTCCTGTGAATATACCCATCACATCTATAGATACCCTATTTTATTATCTCCTAAAACTGTTTTTTCTGAGTCAGATATGACACCACATCCACTGTTTCCTTCCATTTGTTTCCATAGCAAGAACATCAAGTATCTGATTGGTTGCGGAGAGCGATCCAACACAGCCAATGACCAGGCAGTAGTCACTAGACTCAAAGCTGCGTTCTTGGCTGCCAAAGCCTCAGGGAATAACAGGTTGCAAGAGACAGTGGTCCACACAATCGCAGAACTTGGAATGTAAGTAACAATGTTGAGGTGTATGAGGGTTGTCAGTCGAGCTGTGGAACATTTGGCGACATTTGGTCATGTTGTAGAGAAGGTCTTTAAATTATTCTTTTGTAGTCACTTTTGTTGTTTAATGTTTCAGAGCATTTTGAATTTTCAGGTTGATGTTTTAAAGAAAAACTGGTCGTGAATGTAATCAAGAGATCACACCATTTTTATCAGTCTGATTTAATAAAGTTCAATATTTCTTGCACTTATTTCCAACACATCAATAGTTGAAAACACAACACACCATTCTAATTTGTAGTAGGGAGATAATTGGAAGTCTTGTTGATATCAGGAAATCTGATATTTCACTCTAAATGCCACCCTTTTCAGAAGATAATATCAAAGGATAATATTGGCAATATCATGGCCCATGGCTGTAACATTTTTCAATGTCACATGGCTTATTCTTTTACATATGTGATGGTGTTTTTTACCATATTTATGATAGGGTTGCTGAGGGGGAGTTGTTACTAGTCACCATCATCAGTCTATTAGAATCCCTTCTCTCCTCGTCAGTTCTGGTCAGAGCTGCTGCCTATGTCAAGGTTAGAGGAATGAGCCAATCACAGTGGTCATTGGGATAGAGTGGTGATATTCACCTCTCACCCCCATGACCTTGGTGCTTGGTGTTTTATTGGATTTTTGCTTTTCATTATTTAGATTGAGAGACTTCACTTTAACCTTGGTATGAACTTCTTGAATGTAGTTTGAGATTTCAGTTAATGTCATCATTTGCATCATGTATGACTTAGATTGGCCCCATAAAGAGCCTTCCAATGAGGTATTCAATGTTCAACACATTATTCAAAACAAAACCATACAGATTGGAGCCCCTTTTCTTCAACCAAAACCTCTGTCTCTAGACATCCTACAGAGTCTAATAGAATCCAACAACAGAAAAAATGTGAATCCTGCTGAACCTGACGGAATCCAGCAGCTAGGTCAAAAGGCCTTTTGTTCACTGCTCACATCAATAAAATCCAACAGAAAGTGACTACTATTGGATATCATTGGATTCAGCACAGATAGGGTTAATGGAAGTATAAGCTATGGGAGGAATCTGACTTGCTGTCTTTTTGGAAAAGCTCCCATTCCCAAATGTGTCAAATCATCAAAGACCACTTTCTTGAAACCAGACCATACAATCAAAGTAGAGGAAAAAGGTCATTTGCCTTGAATTGTTATGTTGTAAATTTTGTTTGTTGTATTTGTTGTTTCCAACTTCATGCAGCTCCAAGAGGTTGCATCAGCCAAAGACCTCAAGATATCAGTCCTCTTTGCTCGTTTCAAGCAACCAATTTGTCAATTTCTTGTCGAAGCTTTGCATCAATCTCAGGATAACACCACTAGCTCTGGTTGTCTGCATGTAATTAGTGAGGTAGCTCATGTCTTTGAGTTCAAAGACAAACAAGCATTTCTGTCGGTAAGAAATATGTAGTGTGCTGTCTGGATATTAATCTTCAGCTCACTCACTTCAGAAGTAATAATGGTTTCTGTTGTCAAAATGACATTAGATTTGATAAAGAAATCAGGTTTTTTTATAGGTTTTCTAAAGACCCTCTACAGACTTTGGTTAAGCGATGCTAACTTTCTCTGATTAACAATATTAACATGTACAAGTACTTTGGAATTTAAAAGCTTTTTGAATGTTGCTAAATATTTTTTGTCTCAATAGAGTCTTATGGTTATGTATTGAATACACCCCATATTTGTCACACGTCTCTGTGTTTCATTTAGCTAATTTTTGTTTTCAGCAAATGATGAGATTTCTGCTTCCCAGAATAGTGAGTAAAGCTACACCAGTGGCCTCTGCCATCTTGAGGGTCATTGCTAAGACACTGAAAGTGGTAAGATTGTCCTGTCCTTGTTAGAATGCCTTGGAGCTGGGCCTTCGTTTAATGTTGTTTTTGGTTTTGAACAGAGTCTCATGAATTTATACAATCGACGTCTCGGTTTTTTTTTGTCTTGGTTCACCAGCTTGAACTTGGCAGACGCTTTGTCTAATTGATGTCCTTATTGTTGACTGTTTGAAATATCAACTCATTCTAATTTCAAGGACTCCAACCTGAACCTTTTCTTTACTCAAAAGTATTGTTATTTGCTGTAGTGTTGTTGTTGGTTATGTATTTCCTTATTCTATTCCGCAGACAAATGTCTTATATTTACAAGTTGAAATGGCAAAGTGTAATTATGGTTAGAATTTTTTTTCATTTTTCTAGAACCACAGAGAGATGTTAGTCGACTGTTTCCGCTACATCTTCTCATATCTCGTAAGAACCTGTAACAAGCCTGACTTAGAGAAAGCTCTACTCTACCTACAGGTAAATATGATTGAAGTAGAGAAAGCTCTACTCTACCTACAGGGAAATGTGACTGAGGTAGAGAAAGCTCTACTCTACCCACAGGGAAATGTGACTGAGGTAGAGAAAGCTCTACTCTACCTACAGGGAAATGTGACTGAAGTAGAGAAAGCTCTACTCTACCTACAGGGAAATGTGACTGAAGTAGAGAAAGCTCTACTCTACCTACAGGGAAATGTGACTGAAGTAGAGAAAGCTCTACTCTACCTACAGGGAAATGTTACTGAAGTAGAGAAAGCTCTACTCTACCTACAGGGAAATGTGACTGAAGTAGAGAAAGCTCTACTCTACCTACAGGGAAATGTGACTGAAGTAGAGAAAGCTCTACTCTACCTACAGGGAAATGTGACTGAAGTAGAGAAAGCTCTACTCTACCTACAGGGAAATGTGACTGAAGTAGAGAAAGCTCTACTCTACCTACAGGGAAATGTGACTGAAGTAGAGAAAGCTCTACTCTACCTACAGGGAAATGTGACTGAAGTAGAGAAAGCTCTACTCTACCTACAGGGAAATGTGACTGAAGTAGAGAAAGCTCTACTCTACCTACAGGGAAATGTGACTGAAGTAGAGAAAGCTCTACTCTACCTACAGGGAAATGTGACTGAAGTAGAGAAAGCTCTACTCTACCTACAGGGAATTATTTCTGCACAGAATGGGGTGTTTTAGTTTGATTTAAGATAGTTGAATGAAAAAGACAGCTGATTATTCTATTAACAATTAATAATACTAAGAATAATTAATTTATTATTAAGCACAGATTTTATGCAAATATGTTCAAATGCACTGTAGAATGAAGATATATTGAAGGTGGTTGAGTGAATGGCATTCAAGGGCACCTCAGGCAGCCACCAAATGACCCATATCCACCTATATCTACAAAGAGGAGACAATAAGAAGCAGTTACAGTTTAATTAATGACTTAGCAATGCCAAGATATTTTTAACATTAATTCTTCATTTTACATCTATAGAATGAGACAGATATTGAGCTTGGCAGTTTAATGCGGATGGATTATCAAAGTCTACATAACGAGCTTTTGCTTCATCTCAGTGAGAACTATACACAGGTAATTGATTACAGTTCCGGTCTGACAAAGACATATTTGTACATTCTATATCGTTCTTCATTCAAATCTAGACAAAATAATTGAAGAGGAGTTGTGGAATAGTGATTAGTTTTAACCAAACTTTCAATCAGAAAACTAACTTAACAGAGATGTAAAGTCAGTCTTTGTTACCATATGTTAGGTTTTCCTCTGCTACTGAAAACTTCCAGTAGCTTTTGTGCCTGGAGACATCTCAAGTGGTGGAGGAATTTGCACTATTTTTGATAATTAATTCATTTGAGATTGGGAAGTTTGTGTACAATTAGTTCTTTGATGCTTTTCCTCTGTTGTCAAATTTCAACTTCCACCATTCACCAGTTGAAAAGAAAAATCTTGCCATATGTGCCAGTTCAACACAAAACTTACTTGCATGTCTATCTCTGTCAGGTATTCAGTGGGCTAGCGATGCTGGCATCTAAGGATTCCAACTATAGAGGGCCTAAACCAATCACGGAGGCATCAGACATGGCTGACTTCCTACAGCCAAGACTTCTGGGCATTCTAGCCTTCTTTGACTCCCAGCTGCTGAATTCACACATTGCAGTAGAAGACAAGAAACTGGTAAGATGACTTTGAAACAGATGACTCAACTCCTGAAGGGTGCTACAATGTGGATGTGCATCGCCCAAAATGTATTTTTAAACTTTGCATTCTTTTGTCGGCAACATTTTTTCCTAATGGTATGGTGGCAGTTATCAAATTGAGCAGTCTTCAACTTTCCAAATATTTATAAATTGAATTTCTAAAAAAACAATCACCTTCCCAAAAATCTAAGTTGCCAAAATTCTTTTCCCCAAAATGTGTTGAGCAGGTTTTCCACTATGATGAATTGTTGATCTCTTTCCAAAGTCACCTTCTTGTCCTAATTAATAGGCGCTAGAAAGTCTAGTTTGCATCATGAAGCTGATGGGTACCAAGCACATCACTGGTGTCCGTCTCAAGATCATGGCAACACTGAAAATTGGCCTCCGCTACAAGGATAATGGGTTTCCTTTGCTGTCTTGCAGGGCTTGGCAGTGTTTTGTACACAGGTAATCATGAGCAAATCTGTAAAATCATGCCATTCCTGGTTGAAAATGTCACATTGTCAGCACTTTAAGAAAGAAGTTTTTCTGTGGCCAACTGCATTCTCAGTTCCCTCTGGGTGTGACTCTCTAAGTTTTGGTTCAAATTTTAAATCAGGTTTTGAGGTTGATTGAATTTGACCTGCTCCTAGTTCATATTTGATATATATTTTGATATATGTTCATACCTTTGATTTCAGCTTTGATTGCCATCAGAAATTCAATTTTGATACAAATGTGGAATTTATTTTTTCTTGGTCGTAAAAGATGTTTTATTTGTGACTTTAGATTCAGATTTTTGCTACATTGTCAAAATGTATATCGTAAAAATCTGCATTCTGTCCTGATCTGCATTTAATCGTTGACATTATTCACAGCCTTGATTCCTTCTTTGTTCCTTCAGTGTTGAGCCGTCATCTCTCGGTCCTATGATCAGCCAAGTTATTGTCACTCTATTGCCTTTACTCCATCAACTACCAGAACAGGTGGCCAAGATCTACAATTTCCTCATTGTTGAAAACAGGTGATGATCTTGTTAATTGAGGAGAAATCTTGAACCCTTTTAACTCTGTTGACCTTTAGCAAGTAAAACGACTTTTGCTTGCGTCTTCCATTTTGAGCCTTTAATTTTCTGCTCACAATCAAGCTTCAGATGCATGCCCTGATGCCGAACGTCAGTCGTTCTTGTAATGGCTAACAAACGAAGCCTGCCCACTAATGCTTGGGACTGGACACATGCAGTGCCAAGTTCAGAAGGATCTATTTGTATTTGTGACCTCACAAATTGAGTCACAAAGTTGTCAGAGCAACTTTGAAATGAAAAGCCTTTAAGAGTATCTTGGGCCATGTCAATCAATGGGTACCCTCAACATTCTTCACCAACATATCATCCGTTTCAGTAGGATGCCAGACTGGTTGATACATCAAACCAAAGAACACCATTTGCTCTTTCTCGTGTAAACCTAAACAAAAAATACCTCACATGTGGCTTTAAGACTCATCATGTGGGCTCTGGTCGTATTTTATAACTGTAACTGTCTTCAGGAAAGTTCATTTTCCTTTCATTTCTCCTAAAAAGAGATAATGTAATAACCGAAGTCAAGATGTCAACTGATACGAAGAAAGATTTCAAATATGCAATGATAATAAAAATTTTCATCGAATCCTCATCAAATGTGATTGATTATTCGTTTGAATGTACAGAGATGCTTTCAGTCAGCATTTTCATGAGTTGTACTTCATGCCTGATTTGGCTGAGCTCACTGAAGTTAACTCAGTCCTGAAGGAGCATCGTGAGGATCCGTCCAGCCAGCCAGATCTCAAGACACAGCTGAGGCAATCCATCAAAGGAGTCACTCATGAGAGCTTGGATGTCAGACTTCATGCTCTGTCAAAACTCAGAGATTTGCTACGCAAAAACCAAGTCAGAATTAAAGTAGATTTTTTATAAATTAACAATCATAGATTTTGGAAACATTGTAACCCTAAGAAAAATTGGTGTTGCTTCATGGTAGAGTAGTGTTTGTAGATTGGTTTTACTTCACAAATGGAAATTATATCAAAGTGTGATTATGTTCTTTATATTTTACTTTTAATTTTTTTCACAGTCTGATCTTCATGAATATGTGATGGGAAATGAAACCATAGATCCTACAATAACAGAACTCGTTTCTGTGGTAAGTGCTTGCGTTCTTCTACAAATTGGGGTTTTGCTCTGCTAAAGGAAACTTTGACAGTACTCAAGTGACTTATATCGTAATACTCAGAAATGAAAATGCTTAGGCTGAGATAGATTTTTAAATGTTTCCTGCAAGAGATTCATGTGTGTAGTGGTGTCACAGATCACTCTGACAAGCGAAGAAATACTGGTTGGTAAAATTGCTACAGAAAGACCAATGAACATTTCTGGTATGAGATCGCAATGTTGTGAAATCTTTTCAATGCTCTACGTAACCTCACAAATGGTAATAACTCTTTGTCTGTGATATAGTTTCAGAATATTCATCTATTTTTCATTTAATGATTTTTATATAAGATGAGCTCGATCTTCTGTTGGAATTGTTTTCTTGATCCTATAAAGTTATTTTAAAAGCATGTTGTGATAAGTATTTCCTTTCAACTTATAGGCAAGTATTGATCTACACTGTGTTGATCTACACTGGAACAGTGGAATAGCAAGAGTCTTATATTTGAAAACTAATCGTTTGCATCCAGATTAACAATCTCTAAATTTTGTTACCTATCAGGGTAGTGTTAATGAGGCCAACTTTTGCCTTTGGTTTTTCAGTTTAATGATTTTTGTTTCAGAGTATAAGATGAGATCTATATTCTCTTGAAATTATTTCTTTGATTATTCTGTAGTTACTGAGTGGCTGCCGTGACTCAGACGGCAAAGCACAGAGTTTGTTTGGGGAGTGTCTTGGTGAGCTAGGAGCTGTTGACCCTGGGAGACTAGAGATCATCACCAACAATAAGACAGAAGACATGTCCAAATTCCACGTAAGTATGGCCTCTTAAATGAGACAAGATCAAGTCCCACAGACAACATTGGAATGTTAAGATGTTGAAAAGGGATATCTGATGATGGTTTGTAGAGGTGCAGTGTCTCTCTGGTCAACAAAACAGCAAGTGGAACCATTGCTCATTCCATGGCGACCTTTAATAAGCACAGTATAACTAGCCAACACAGAAATGGCTTTGAAATATTCACACAGTAAGAGATCTAGAAACCCTGTTCAGAGACCAAGGTTTGTAAGATTTGGCATTTCAACACGGTTAAGGTTGATGTAAAGCATAAAGTATTTCTTTTCAACTCATAGGAAGGTGTTGATCTAAACACTGAAATAGCAAGAGTCATATTTGAAAACTTATATTTTGCATCTAGATGAACAATCTGTAAATGTTGTCACCTCTCAGGGTAGTGTTAATGATGCCAACAGTGAGTTAGCGAGAGCCTTCCTAGCTGCATTCAGTACCCATGTCTTGACTCATAAACCATCAATCTATCCTTTCATCTTTCAGACTGGTGTTGATGATGCTAACTTTGCCTTTGATTTGATCAGTGAGCTAGCGAGAGCTTTCCTAGCTACATTCAGTACCCATGTCGACACTCATAAACCATCAAACTATCCTTTCATCTTTCAGACTGGTGTTGACGATGCTAACTTTACCTTTGATCTGATCAGTGAGCTAGCGAGAGCCTTCCTAGCTGCATTCAGTACCCATGTCTTGACTCATAAACCATCAATCTATCCTTTCATCTTTCAGACTGGTGTTGACGATGCTAACTTTGCCTTTGATTTGATCAGCGAGCTGGCGAGAGCCTTCCTAGCTGCAGCTGATACCCGATCTCAAGATTGTTCTGCCTATGCCATACAGGAACTCTTACAGATCTATGAATGCAGAGAATCGCCCAAAGAATCGTATGTAAATTGTATCAGGAATGTTGTTATCATTTGCAATTGTCCCCTCTGTCACAAGCACGTCATCTTTATTTTAAATTTAATGTATATTGGTTATCCTCTTTCTTTAAATTGAATACCTGATTGAAAGAAGGGCCTAACTCCAACAAAACCTTTTTTGAATTCAAAATAGACTACTGAATATTTATTGAAGGAGTTGAAAATGAAATCAATTAAATCAAAGGTATGTGTGTATGTATGGCTTGGTTTGTTTTAAAAAACATCAAACAGTAAGTCAGAAGACTGAAAATGTTTGATTTACACAAAAATTAGAAAGTATAAAAACATGAAAATAACCATTATTTGAAAAACAGAGAAAAATATAAAATAAAAGATAAATATTAAAAAAGGTGGAGTTGGGCCTTTCTTTTAATGAGGCATTCAATTCCTTTGCAAGCCAAGCTCCCCTTTCCAGCAAGATATAAAGTGTTGTGTCCATAATTTGTTTAGTTTTGTCAAAACGATGTGTAGATTTGTTCTAGGGTTTGCATGAAAGACCAGACAATATGACCAAAGGTTTGTAGCACCATGTAAACTCTCTAGTGAGTGAAGTCTCTGGAGAATTAGTGGATTCAACATTTCAGACAGGATGCTTTATCTGTTAAGAAATGCTCAAAACCCCATGATGCTTCCACAAATGTTCATTAAGATTTCATTATTGAAATCATCAACATTTAAAACCTCAAGCCATTTTGTTGGGGTCTTTTAGTTCTTGCTTTAACACAAGAATTTCAATACCACAATCATTTATTTTGATTCCCAGGTCTGGTCGGCAGTTGTGGAGGCGTTTCCCTGCCCACATCCAGGAGATCTTACTCCCCCTCCTTGATGCTAAGTACGTCCCCGCCTCCTCCCCTTCTTGGACCAACATTCCTAAGCCCATCTATCGGAGTAAAAAAGGCAAGACTTACAAAGATTGGGTGTGTGCGTGGACAGGATATCTCGTTACCAAGGTAACCATATGCGGAATTTGTAAATTGTGACAAATACATTGATGATAAATTGATATCAAAGTTAGTGTGTCTTAGATTCAGAGAACCTATGAAGTGGACACTCTAAGAAATGACGTGTGTCATTCAATTGGGGAAAGCAGCTGAGGAGAGCAAACTCTTGCTTACTAGAAACAGGCTACCAACCAAAATGCCATTGAGTGTGTATATCAAGTGACTGGTCCTCTCTTTATTTATACTTAAGCGGTAAGATTGCTTAGCAGTTTTTCTCTACTGAGTAACTCATTTACATTGAGTTTGGTTGATTTCAATTCTTTGACCTCAGGTGGGATCACCACAAGCCTGTCAGATCTTCAAGTCATGTAGTGTGATCATTAAGCATGACATTCAGACAGCCTTATTCCTGTTACCAATCATCTTCTTTGACCTCAGGTGGGATCACCACAAGCCTGTCAGATCTTCAAGTCATGTAGTGTGATCATTAAGCATGACATTCAGAGAGCCTTATTCCTGTTACCAATCATCTTCTTTGACCTCAGGTGGGATCACCACAAGCCTCTCAGATCTTCAAGTCATGTAGTGTGATCATTAAGCATGACATTCAGACAGCCTTATTCCTGTTACCAATCATCTTCTTTGACCTCAGGTGGGATCACCACAAGCCTGTCAGATCTTCAAGTCATGTAGTGTGATCATTAAGCATGACATTCAGACAGCCTTATTCCTGTTACCAATCATCTTCTTTGACCTCAGGTGGGGTCACCACAAGCCTGTCAGATCTTCAAGTCATGTAGTGTGATCATTAAGCATGACATTCAGACAGCCTTATTCCTGTTACCAATCATCTTCTTTGACCTCAGGTGGGATCACCACAAGCCTCTCAGATCTTCAAGTCATGTAGTGTGATCATTAAGCATGACATTCAGACAGCCTTATTCCTGTTACCAATCATCTTCTTTGACCTCAGGTGGGATCACCACAAGCCTGTCAGATCTTCAAGTCATGTAGTGTGATCATTAAGCATGACATTCAGACAGCCTTATTCCTGTTACCAATCATCTTCTTTGACCTCAGGTGGGATCACCACAAGCCTCTCAGATCTTCAAGTCATGTAGTGTGATCATTAAGCATGACATTCAGACAGCCTTATTCCTGTTACCAATCATCTTCTTTGACCTCAGGTGGGATCACCACAAGCCTGTCAGATCTTCAAGTCATGTAGTGTGATCATTAAGCATGACATTCAGACAGCCTTATTCCTGTTACCAATCATCTTCTTTGACCTCAGGTGGGATCACCACAAGCCTGTCAGATCTTCAAGTCATGTAGTGTGATCATTAAGCATGACATTCAGACAGCCTTATTCCTGTTACCAATCATCTTCTTTGACCTCAGGTGGGATCACCACAAGCCTCTCAGATCTTCAAGTCATGTAGTGTGATCATTAAGCATGACATTCAGAGAGCCTTATTCCTGTTACCAATCATCTTCTTTGACCTCAGGTGGGATCACCACAAGCCTGTCAGATCTTCAAGTCATGTAGTGTGATCATTAAGCATGACATTCAGACAGCCTTATTCCTGTTACCAATCATCCTCTTGCATGCTTTATTGGACAGTACACAGGAGGATAAGGAAGAGGTAAGTGTCGAGAAAATAAAATATCATCATGAAGCGATTTGGCCTTTTTTCCTTTTTTCTTGAATTTCTGTAGTCATAGACATTCCATTATGTAATGCATTGTTGCTTAGAAGTCACAAGGCATTCTTGGGTAGAGAAAATTTAAAAGTTGAGGCATGTGTTTTATAACATCCATGGAACCGTAGAGGGAGCTATAAGCATATCTGTGGCAATGGGACTTGAACTTTGATATTAGATGCACACTTCACCAGTACAATGTCCAACTTGACTGCCGTTTGGTAAAGTTGTAGATGCTTTCAAAAAAGTGTAGCTTCTGTTTGTAGATTTGAGATTGACTCACCATCCTCATCCTTTCCCATTCTCCAGATTCGTCAGGAGATCCTTTCCGTTCTTACCCACGCTGAGAAGGCAGAGGATCAGCGATCAGGTGATGTCAGTCACATGAGCGCTCAGACAGTGTTTTCAGTGTTGGATTACTTGACACGCTGGAAGAGGCACAGGGTTCAGCTACTGTCTGTGGCAAGGACCCAGAAGAAATCACAGAGTGGAAGTAAGTCAGAGGATTGAATGATACCCAAGGATGTCTACCTCAAGAATGACTTCACATAGAGTTTCTTTGGTGGGATTCGAACCCCTGAATCTCATTTCTGAGGCTTTAAACAGTCATTCTTTGACCCCAAGTGGCTTAGCTGATTAATTTGAAAGTGATAGATATACGTTCTAAATTGAACAAGTTTTGGTTATGATACTTTGTGGGCTGAAGGATGTTTTATCATTGTTTAGCAGTGTTCTAGTCGAGTGATAGTGAAAGTGATAGATATTTGTTCTAAATTGAACAAGTTTTGGTTATGATACTTTGTGGGCTGAAGGATGTTTTATCATTGTTTAGCAGTGTTCTAGTTGAGTCAATCATCATTGTGTATTAAACCAGTCAAAATTAGCAGGAAAAGCGGTAACAAGGGAGTGGTGTTGGTTGGTTTTCTTAAGACTTGATAACTTGTGAAGGCCTTGAATGGAATGGCTGGAATCACTCGTAACGGACACTGCGGTTAAAAATTCACATTGGAATGGATCAGAAGTTCACATGTCATAGAAAAGATTTGATTAGGGTTATTCAAAATGTCGGTTCATTGTTCAGAAGCTGTCACAATTTTGTGTTTACAGTTAAATTTCTCTGCGATATATTACCCTGAGCAATCTGTCAATCTTTTTCAATTCTCTTTGTTCCTGTTACTGTCAGACCTGCATATTGAGGATGATGCCGAGTACCAGTTAATCCATGGTTTCCTAGAGCAAATCCCACAGGATGTATTAGCCAGAGCATCCTTTCAGTGCAAGGCCTATGCACGATCCCTTATGCATTGTGAAGCATACATCAGCAAGAATAGACACAACTTACAGCAGCAGCTGGGCTTCCTGCAGGTAAATTGGTTGAAAAAATTGGGTTTGATGATCAGAAATAAGTCCATTTGAAAAGTATGCTCCCCTCTTACTCAACATCATGCATTGCATTTGTCTGATCACTTTGAAGGTGTCTTTACAAAGCCCTTTCCTTCAGCCTTCAACTTTGAAAGAGTCAAGCTTTTTGGATCTTCTCTGCAATTATCTTGTTGAAAGTTGTCATGCGTAGAAAGACATCCGTAATGAATTCTAAGTTTCAATCCAATGGGACATTGGGTTTCGTCTGTATTGTCTTATGTGATGATATTGAAGACACTGATGGGAAGGAGTTCAATCCTGCCTCGTTTTGATAATTAAAATGTCCTTTAGCTCAGTTGAAGCGAGTTAGACTTGCCGTGCTTCAATACACTCCATGTGTATTCTGTTTGGTTTGCAGAACACCAATAAAAACTGATACATAGTTTAAACCTTTTACATGGAAAAAATTGCAATGGATTTTGCATTTTCGTGTTCTAGAGAATTTTTGAATTGACAGTAGGGGTAGAGTTGTGGAAGATTGTTTCAATTTCTGGAGCCCAATCTGAGACATTGGAAGACTATTTCTTGTGTCTCATTGTGTTATGCCATTTTTGCAGAAGCTGTACATAGCCCTAGATGAACCAGACGGTGTCCTTGGCGTATCAGCAATTAGACAAGAAACTCCAACACTTCATGAACAGATACTAGATCATGAGAGTAGAGGTCAGAGGACATGCCATCTTTCCTGTCATCAGTACCCAGCTCTCCCCTTGGCCATAACACAAACTTTCAGGATCACTGTAATTTGACATATCAAAAAATTTGACAGTGCTCTGGTACTCGCAGCATTACTTTGTCACAAATGATATGGCCCTATGACATCAAATGATATGGCCCTATCTGGTGTCAAATGATATGGCGTTATCTGGTATCAATGATGTGACCTTATCTGGTGTCAAATAGAGTTAAAAGTGGTGTTGCTGTCCTGCTAAGCTTTCCTGAATGTGATGAGTTCGTGGCTTTTTGTCATTATAGGTAATTTACGGGATGCCTCTGCTTGCTATGAGCGAGCCATTCAGTTGGAGCCTGATGAGCCTTCCCATCACGCTGGGTTGCTTCGTTCATTGATGGGTCTTGGACAACTTACCACAGCCCTAGTACATGTCAACGGGGCATTGGTTGAACGGTGAGGTCATGGTTTACTTCTGTCATGAATTGGTTTTTGGATAGCTCACCTCAGCCCTAGTATATGTCAACAGGGCATTGGCTAAACTGTTGGTTCGTGGTAGACTTCTTCAGATTCATTTAATTACTGTGTTTTTCCAACAGCTATTCACATATCGGATCTGACATTGGTATAAATTTAATCATAGCTGTGCTGTTGAACCTAGCTGAGTTTTGCTACTCCTTTATTTAGATACAGGTAAAAGCTGGAGCAATATTGTCTTTGATGCATGTATGCTGATGTCACATCCTAAGAATTGTGATGTATCAGTGAGATACCTTACGTTGAAATTGATGCATGGCATTTTGGCCTCTGATTGGTCATTATACACAGAGTCTAGCAGCTTATTCTGTGAGATGTATTGTTAATTTATTAACAGCCCTGATTGGATGAGCAAACTGAATGCTTACCGAGTTGAGGCTTGCTGGAAACTTGCCAAGTGGGACACATTGGAGACACACCTCAAGATGGAGACAAGGAACACTTCTGACTGGAACGTTGGACTGGGAAAGATTCTCTTGGCAGCTAAACAGAAGGTCTTTGATTGATTTCATCTTAAGTAATAAGTAATCTGATCTGTTTTCCCTTATATCTGAGGTTAACTCTTCCTGGTTAAAACATCCCTAAACTATGCACTGGGCACATTTTGATGCTAAAGTCAAAGCTGGTTGATAGTTGAGGTGTCAAAAAATTCTCTGTGAAGCAGATGAGCATGAGTGGCAATGTGTGTCTTTTGCTCCCATTTGGAGGGGAATGCTGATTGGTTTTTTTTGGTCCTAGAATGAAGATGAGTTTAAGAGACAACTGAAGGTTGTACGAAGTGCTCTAATGGGTCCACTGTCAGCAGCTAGCATGGAGACTGGATCTTACCAACGTGGCTATGAGTACATCACAAGGTATCTACAGCATTTCATCCTTCAATCACAGAAATCTTCAAATATTCTCAACTAGATTGGAAGTGAAAAATTAGAACAAGTAACTTGGACAATAATCAGAACACGGCTTTAGGTTTCAGGGCTTGAATTGAAGAGAGAACACCTGATGACTTGTTGGCATTTCAGTGTCTCTGTTTGAATGATAAAGAAATTTAGCAGACTGGAAAAAATTAAGACAAGTGCATACAAACTCTCACAAACAAATCAAGCAAAGAAAACTTGTCGCCAACCTAAAAGCGTCTTCCATTAAAAGTGAAAAGAAAGTGGACTTGTGCAGGACAGCTTGCACAACAGTGGCATTTAAATCTCCGAGGTATGTCCACAAGGTTGGGGATACCTTAACTCAATTTTTTTAGTTTTGCTCTTAGATTGTTATTTCTGCAAATTATAATGTTACATTACCGTTTGATTGCAGACTTCATGTTCTGCGTGACCTTGAGCAAGGCATCCGTTGCCTCGGTAGCTTGCCACTAAATGCCTCCACAAATGAGGGAGATACCATGAATCGTCATCAACTCCTAGCTTCATGGGATGCTCGTCTTTGCATGACACAATCATCATTCCGCACCCAGGAACCATTGCTGTGTTTACAGAGGATTATGCTGGGACTGTCAGAGAGGTAAGATTAGTTGGAGAAATTCATCTTGTCAGGTTTAACCCTCTCCATAGCGCAGCATGATTCTACCTTCACGATTGCTTGCAAACACCTTGCAGCATTTTTCATGCAATATAACTATTAACCAAAGCTAGGTCAGTATTCAGGCATGCACATTTTCCTCAGATCAGCTGAGTTCCTCGTTTTTCACATACCATTGAAATTTGAAAAACACTATACAAGGAACTTGTAAAGATTGGAATTTCCTTATTTGTTTGTCAAAGTCCAAGTTGCATGCTTGACTATTAATAAACTGAGTTAACCACTTGCTGCCGGGTGCTTTTAAAAATGCAGTGCACACATACAGGTGATTTTCAAGATTTTCAGTTTTCAAAATTCTTCAAAAATTCATCATTTCATTTAATGGACGTTCACACCCACACGAATAACTTCTTTGTGGCTACTTTAAGCTGACAGGTAACCTTCATTGACTCCTGAATATTTCAGCCCGGTAAAGAGAGCCCAGAATTTTGAGGTGTTGCATAATTTATTTCCTTTGTCCTAAGTGAATGCGAGTGGTATCTTTTCAAACGCTGCTGGATTAGCATGCAGCAGTGCTGTGTCACTCTTCAATGGGGCCCTGGAGCACTTTTGTCCCCGGTACTAATCCGTGGGCCCGCTATGCCCAAAACAGTGGTATACTGTTTAAAAACAGTGATGGATTACCTTTGAAAAATGCAAGCCGAAAAATGATGGCAATTCCCAACAGCAGGTCTTTTGTTCTGAGTTGGGTCTTTTGTTACACGGACCAGCTCTTTTGTCCCATTTTGGGCACCCCAGCTCTGCGTATAAACCCATGGTGTTGGAAACAGGGCTCCCCGGCAGCAAGTGGTTAATCATCATGCATGGAAGCTGTCTGTTGTGATGAAATGTCACGGTGCACTACCAAAACCTGCTTGTGAAAGGAAATCAAAGATCTTGCAGTGCAAGCTAGGAGCAGCAAAGTGGTTCCATTGAAGTAATTTTCTCACCGGGAGGGGACAGTTGATTTTCTGTTTGTTAGTTCATACTAGTTACATAGTTTGTTGTGACAGAATATCTTGTTTAAGAGCATTCCCAATATAAAGACTGCCATGAGGGTATGATTTGCTCACTCACAGACCGAATCTCGATATTCTTCAGTCATGTAGACATTTTAGAGATTAATCATGTTGTGTTCATATGACCTGTCAAACTCAAAATTGAATTTTAAGTTGGCATTTTGTGACATTTTTTTGTTTTGCAGACCTGAGAATTTCAGTAAGAATAAAGATCTTGGTCTGTGTTGGTTGAAGAGTGCAAAAGTCGCCAGAAAGTAAGTGTCCTTTTCTTCTGTTGTCCTGTGACTATGAGAAAAATAGAATATTCCAGCATTAGTATCATAGATATTTTCACATCTTTGAGTTTGATTAGACAAAAGGGCACTTGGAAATGTCCCTTTTTATGGCAATTTTAATGACTGTCTGTGGAGTTATCCATCCATTTTTGTGATACCACAGTCATAGATTTTTATTTGTCACGAATTGATTACTTGATACGCTACAAGCATGCATGCATGTATCATTCATGCATTGAGCGCACTGGCGATGTTACTGAGCCGCAAAAAATTGATGGATAACGGTGATCTTTCCCAGAGTTGATGTGTAGTGTCTGCTGCGTTGTAATTGTGTAATCTTGGTTACGAGGGTGGATAGCCGCGGTGGTACTATGCACCAATTATAGTAAGAAATGTGCTCTGTGTGGGACATTGAAGCACCCTGTCTGTTGGCATGTGCTACTCTCTTTACTCTGACCATGACGGAGACCCCCCACACAGGTTATTAGACTTCTGTTCATGCACCCAGCTATGCTGGAACACAAGTATACTCTCACCACTGTGTCTGCTGTGATCGCCGTTGCTGTTTATTTGAAATGCTCGTGCCGTTGTCTCTTTTCATCTACTCTTCAATCTTATCAATCTTGAAATTCAACCAGTCAACAAACCCCAGTGCTTTATGAATCCCAGGTTTCTTCTAGTAAACCATTTTGAAATTAATCCTAGATTTCTCCCCCCTCCAAAAAACCTGAAACAAAAACATAGTTCAACAAAGGACATTTCAGTCAATAATTTTCCTTAATAATTTAATATCTAATTTGCTGTTCAAGTGTTTTAATTAAATCAAAGTGCTTTAATTTATCTTGCAATAAGATATGCATATTACAGATAAGACTGTTGCAGTATAATCTATGACCATGCTATAACAAAACAATTGTTACCTGCTGTGGCGGGGTCCATGGGTTTTATACACCCTCAGGGCAAATGGCACCTGAGGCAGCTATTTGCCCCAAAGGGGTGTACAAAACCCATGGACCCCACCACAGCAGACAACAATTGTTAATGCTTACACGTGAAGGATCTTGGACTCTTACCATTTTGACATTGAGCAACACTGTGTAATTTCAGTCAGGAACAAAAAAGGAAAGTGAAATGTAAATACAGTTAAATTGGAAAGTAGAGTTTGTAAGAGTGATATTCTTTCACAGGGCTGATCACCTCCAGACGGCCTACAGTTCCTTGCTGAATGCTAGTTTGTTTAATCTACCAGATCTGTGTATTGAAGAAGCTAAATATCTCTGGAGTAAGGTGAGAGGGAATGTATGAAATGACCGTCTTGTCAGGAAATTGAATATTGAATATAATCTCACTGTTGAATGAAGGTTTGCATTTTGTATGTAACTTGATGAATTAAGATTGACATGTGAATGGTATAAGTTGCTTTTTCATTTAGTGACGATGCAAGCAAGCAGCTTCGTTAACGATGGCATCACATTTTGAAGTCAAGCTCTGACTAATCACAGAAAGCGTGGATATGGAAGAGAAACCTAGCCAAAACAATAGGAAAGAGACATTTTTATGTTGGTGCCAATTGTATGAAAACTGAACAATTTCCTTTTCACTTTTTTCTTGTAGTTAATGATTCTTTCTGAATGTAGTCCTTATTTCTATCTTGGTTACCAGGGAGAGGGGCACCAAGCATTGATCACCTTGCAGAAGGGCGTTGCTGATCATTTCTCAGAGGAAACTCGAGCAAGGAGGGGTTCCTCGCAAGATGTTCAGTCTGAGAAACTCACACATGCAAAGGTAGGCCGAGAAACTCACACATGCAAAGGTTGGCCGAAAAACTCACACTTGCACAGGTAGGCCAAGAAACTCACACATGCAAAGGGAGGCTGAGAAACTCACACATCCAAAGGTAGGCCGAGAAACTCACACATGCATAGGGAGGCTGAGAAACTCACACATCCAAAGGTAGGCCGAGAAACTCACACATGCATAGGGAGGCTGAGAAACTCACACATCCAAAGGTAGGCCGAGAAACTCACACATGCATAGGGAGGCTGAGAAACTCACCCATGCAAAGGTAGGCCGAGAAACTCACACATGCAACGGTAGGCTGAGAAACTCACACATGCAAAGGGAGGCTGAGAAACTCACACATGCAACGGTAGGCTGAGAAACTCACACATGCAAAGGGAGGCTGAGAAACTCACACATGCAACGGTAGGCTGAGAAACTCACACATGCAACGGTAGGCTGAGAAACTCACACATGCAACGGTAGGCTGAGAAACTCACACATGCAACGGTAGGCTGAGAAACTCACACATGCAACGGTAGGCTGAGAAACTCACACATGCAAAGGTTGGCCGAAAAACTCACACATGCAAAGGGAGGCTGAGAAACTCACACATGCAACGGTAGGCTGAGAAACTCACACATGCAACGGTAGGCTGAGAAACTCACACATGCAACGGTAGGCTGAGAAACTCACACATGCATAGGGAGGCTGAGAAACTCACACATGCATAGGGAGGCTGAGAAACTCGCACATGCAACGGTAGGCCGAGAAACTCACACATGCAAAGGTAGGCTTTAAAAATGAGAAATACCATAACTCACCCATACATTGGCTTTCTCCAGGTAATTGTCACAATGTGGCCTGTTGAAATGTTATTTGTTCCTACTTGATGTAAACTGTTTCCAGCAATTTCCCAATGTTGTTTACAAGCCATTATTCAATTAAAAGTCTACAAGTGCAGGTCAAATCAATTATAAGTTATTCAAATGAACTCTGCCAAGCACTCCTTTCTCATTGTTAGTACCTTTCCCTATGGCTGAACTAGCGATTGTCTGTGGCCAAGGACTCAATGATAACACCCAAATGGGCTGCTCCAGAATTTAACTTAGCATGCAAGGGTATACACAAAAATGTTACCATGTAATTTACTGATGTAATAACAGTTTGAAGTTAGAACAGCGTGTTCATGGTTGATACTGACAGCATTAACAATGGAATAATTCACCTGACATGAATGATATCAAAGTTTCCTTGGCATCTGTTTTCAATATTTGACTGATCTAGGCACTGCTCCTGGTGGGTAGATTCATGGAAGAAACAGCCAAGTTTGAGAGCAACTCGGTTATGAAGCAATACAAAGATGTTCTAGATGTCTACCCAGAATGGGAAGATGGACATTTCTACTTGGCCAAGTACTACGATAGACTCATGCTGAGCCTGTCAGAACGCCCGGAGAAATCTGGGTGAGTGGCAGGTACTTAAGAGGGATGAGGGGGAAGAGGAAGGGGCCAGAGTAGACGAGGGTCAGAAGGGAGCTCATCAGAAAGATTGGATGAATTGTTGTAGTACTCAGATCAGTAAATACGTCTGTCTTCTGGCCCTAGTTTCCACTGGTAAGAGAGACTTCAAGGGTTGAGTAAGTGAAAGAAGGACCAATAGTGATTGAAAAGTGAAAGAAAACTAGAATATGAAGATAGACATTGCTGTTTGACCAGTCACCATAAGTGACTAATAATCAACTTGTTAAAACAGTCTTGATAGGACAGGCTAAGAATGAAAGGTTGAAATTCAATATGTTCAGTAATGTGGTACTGTTTGTTATAAACCAATGTTCTTGGACAGTCTCCCTAGATGCCAGACAGTTTAATCCATCCTTATTGGTTCAGAGTCTGTGTGCGCCACAGCATACAGAACTTGACACATGCGTGCCAAGTCCATATATGGAGATTCTTCTGGACAACTTTGCACAAGGAATATACCATAAAATGGACGGGGTGTTTGTGAAAATGAAAGTACATGTAAAATTCTAGAACAAAATCTTTGGAAATCCATCATATGTTGACTTCTTTTGACTCCGTGACTAAAAAAAAGGTATTTGTGAATGGGAATAAATATGTGCTTGGCCAGTCTTAAACGTTCGTTTAAGACCGGCTCAAGAGAATGGACGCGACTAGTGCCCTCGCCTGTGGTTCAGACATTATCAGCATTCATTCTGCTGAGCCGGTTTTGGCCAAGCAAATATTTATCTCATATTTAACCACAATTTAAGACACCATTTTCTTTGTCACTTAATTACACTACGAAGCAGTGACTTTGAAATGTACATACGTATGATTCATATATTTACCGCCATCATACGGTTTTGTTTTGCTTTCCCAGTGAATTCATCTTGTTTGTGGTTCGTCATTTTGGTCATTCTCTGCTCTATGGTAATCAGTATATCTATCAATCCATGCCTCGGTTACTCACGCTCTGGTTGGACTACGGATCGCATGTCGCTGAGCTTGAGAAAGGCAAGAAAACAGAGAAGACGCTCACCAGCAAGAACATCTTGACGAGACTCAACAAGGTTGGCCTAATTTTTACGAGTCTGCCATCTGTGAAGCTGTTCTAAACCCAGATTCAATTTTGTTAATCATCTCCTGGGCTGTGGCCATGTTATGAGAACACGACCCATTGTGATCTGAAAATTGTAAGAGCAAATTTAAAGAGATAAGACGCTCAGATGGCTTTTAAAGTTGCACAAACAAATTAATGTTTTTCCTTGAGGAATGTGTTCAATAGCTTTAACCCATGTAGAAATACAGTAAAAATGTTCCACGTTAGAGGTCCATCAAATACATCTGATAGCGAGATCGAGGCCAAACTGGACATTAATTAATAACTTCTGGTTACGTTTACACTTACATAAAAGATTGAAGAATTCCAGTCACAGTGATGAAACTTATCCTAAAACTTTTGGATCCTGGCTTTCTGTTGCTCATTGCAATTCGGAAGTAGGGATATAGGTAACCAGACCAATTTCATCAAGCTGATCTTAGAAAGCTAACTGAGGCCATGTCCAAAACGGGCTTCCAGAGCTACGGCTAGGTCTGTTGTCTACGCATCTCCGCACATTTCTAATGGAGCGAAGACCTAGACCTAGCTCTAGACAACAGATTCGGATGCACCCCAGCCTAGTCTAACCATTTTCAGAATAAGCTACCATATCATTGATTGTTAATCTTTTAGAGACTTTTGCCTTTACATTTTAACCTTTGACCCTTAGATTCTGGCTGACCTGACTGTGAAGCTAGCCCCTTACCAGTTTCTGACCGCTTTCTCTCAGCTCATCTCTCGCATCTGTCATGCTCATGGGGAAGTCTTTATTCAGCTACAGGTGAGGCTAGGTGTCAGTGATGAGCTTATTGCTGCATGGAGTGTACTCCCAAAGTCATAGTATTGGATGTAAAGTGTTCATTTTGTGTTCTTGATCCCAGGGCTAGGGTGTAAAGTACTTATGGAGGGCATTAGTCACGTGGCCAACCGCGGCTTGATAAATTTGAATTTGAAGTTCAATAGATTTCTTGAACTTTATTATCCGGCAATTCAGTTTTTTTCTTATTCTTGACGAACCCTAACTTCCTTAAACCCTATCAGAATTGAAGGTATTGTGGACGGTGAAGGTCAAACCAAAATTGTCAATATTAAAGGAGGATTTTTGTCCATCTTTTAGGAGATCATTGCTCGTGTTCTCGTGGCCTTTCCTCAACAAGCTGTTTGGATGTCCATGGCCGTCTCTAAGGTAACTTGGTTATATTTCTGTTCACAGAGATATAATGTCACGTCTTCATTCTTACAGTTGGTCATTGTGATGTCAGCTTTACCTTGCCCATTAAGTGATACATGTAGCACAGAGGCTTTGCTTGGTAGCCATCTTACAGGGCAGTTCTTTTGTTCTACAGGATATGCACAAAAGGGGTTTCCCTGTGGAACAAAAGGGTTTCCCTGTTGAACAAAAGGGTTTCCCTGTGGAACAAAAGGGTTTCCCTGTGGAAAAAAGGGTTTCCCTGTGGAACAAAAGGGTTTCCCTGTGGAACAAAAGGGTTTCCCTGTGGAAAAAAGGGTTTCCCTGTGGAACAAAAGGGGTTTCCCTGTGGAACAAAAGGGTTTCCCTGTGGAACAAAACGGTTTTCCTGTGGAACAAAAGATGACTACCACGCAAAGCCTCTATGTTGTACAGTAAAGAACTTTGCCCCAAAAGTAATGATCAAAATGTCGACCTGAACACTCTGAATTGAGAAGAATTTTATTGATCTTAATACCCTTGCCTTGGTCCTGACATTTAGTTCTTGCTTAATCCTTTGACCCTCTAACAGCCTACTCTAGCAGAGCATTGAGCTTGTTTATGTCAGTGGAGTTTTCTTGTTTCCTAACGGTTGGTAATTGACTGAAATTGTAACTGTAAGACTAGAGATGCTTTGCCTTCAACATGGCCGCTGTGAACCATTATTTCTGTTTTTGTTCCTTCAGTCTTCCTACCCTGTGAGAACCAAACGTTGCAGTGATATCTTCAACAGGGCTAAGTATCTGCAGAAGAACCTCAACAAGTTCATCCAGGTTAGAACATTTTCCTTCACTAAACAAGTTCAGTTTCTAAAATCATGTGACCTGTCTCATGACCTGACCCAAGCTTGCATCCTGATTGATGTCTTGCCTAGGATGCTGTCATTTTACATGATTCCAGTGTCCTCGGTAGGAACCTTCCTGACGAAGGCTCTTTCATCTCTGTCATGTCCATCCAGGGATGTGCTATCATTAGTCACTGAAAATGGATTCCTATCAAGGATTTGAAAAAGCATACTTCCTTTACAAATACCAAGTTGTCCAACCTTCAACAGGATAGTATTTTGATATTGTTATCTTTACTACTGATAGGATGCCACAAGACTGACCGATCGACTGCTTGAGTTGTGCAACAAACAAGTTGAGCTGACATGTAACACGCTTAGCATCAATAATGACTTCAGATCACTCAAGAGGCTTGTAGACGACAGGTAGGATATCAAACATTCCTGTTACCCCTGATTATCAGGCAAACAGTCGTCTTGGAATTTTAACAGATTTGGAGCAGGTGGAGAAATGGTTGTCAAAATTTTCCTTTTTTCCCTGCAATGGTCTTCCTTTGTTCTGTCTTAGCAATTTCAGTAACATCATTGTACCCCTGCAATCAGCAGTGACTGTCACCCTTCCTAGTAGTCAAGGAGCTCATCGAGATCATGATCCCTTCCCTATGGCCCAGATATTCATCAACAGCTTTGATGATGTGGTAAGCATTTGTTGTCAGCACATTGCTTTTAACAAAGCTGAGAATTTGTTTTCACACACCCCAAAGTACTTTGAGCAGAAACCCAGTAGAAGTTGAGAAGCCTATGACCCAGCAGATCAAGCATCCCCCAGACCAAAGAGCGGAAGAGTCTCCTAACCTGCCAACCACCGTAGAGATCAAACAGTGACAACAGTCTGGATTGTCTTCAGAGTTAGTTGATTAATGAAGTCCCACAAGATCCATTTGAAGCTTGTGTTCAGCAGAGCTAAAACTTTAGATGAAGTCTGTAAAAATAAGTGTAAATCCACATGTGGCATCTGTGGATCTCTTTGTGTTCTAGTTTATAGTTTAAGGTAAAATCATGAGGGAAAAAAACTTGAGATTGACTTAGTGTAAGGTGTGAGAGCCTAGCTCAAGACCTCACACCAGGAACATCCAATGCAATGTGTGTATGATTGTAACAGGTGGAGGTACTCCCGTCTCTACAAAGACCTAAGAAGATTGGCATCCAGGGATCAGATGGCAAGCTATATGTCATGATGTGCAAACCAAAGGTAATGTAGAGGAAACCAAGTTGAGTAGGAGTGTTAGTGAGGAAACCAAGTTGAGCAAGAGTGCTAGTGAGGAAACCAAGTTGAGCAAGAGTGCTAGTGAGGAAACCAAGTTGACCAGGAGTGTTAGTGAGGAAACCAAGTTGAGCAAGAGTGTTAGTGAGGAAACCAAGTTGAGCAAGAGTGCTAGTGAGGAAACCAAGTTGAGCAAGAGTGTTAGTGAGAAAACCAAGTTGAGCAGGAGTGCTAGTGAGGAAACCAAGTTGAGCAGGAGTGCTAGTGAGGAAACCAAGTTGAGCAAGAGTGTTAGTGAGAAAACCAAGTTGAGCAGGAGTGTTAGTGAGGAAACCAAGTTGACCAGGAGTGTTAGTGAGGAAACCAAGTTGACCAGGAGTGTTAGTGAGAAAACCAAGTTGAGCAGGAGTGTTAGTGAGGAAACCAAGTTGACCAGGAGTGTTAGTGAGAAAACCAAGTTGAGCAAGAGTGTTAGTGAGAAAACCAAGTTGAGCAAGAGTGTTAGTGAGGAAACCAAGTTGACCAGGAGTGTTAGTGAGAAAACCAAGTTGAGCAGGAGTGTTAGTGAGGAAACCAAGTTGAGCAAGAGTGTTAGTGAGAAAACCAAGTTGAGCAAGAGTGTTAGTGAGGAAACCAAGTTGAGCAAGAGTGCTAGTGAGGAAACCAAGTTGAGGAGGAGTGTTAGTGAGAAAACCAAGTTGAGCAGGAGTGCTAGTGAGGAAACCAAGTTGAGCAAGAGTGTTAGTGAGGAAACCAAGTTGAGCAGGAGTGCTAGTGAGGAAACCAAGTTGAGCAAGAGTGCTAGTGAGGAAACCAAGTTGACCAGGAGTGTTAGTGAGGAAACCAAGTTGAGCAAGAGTGCTAGTGAGGAAACCAAGTTGACCAGGAGTGTTAGTGAGGAAACCAAGTTGAGCAAGAGTGTTAGTGAGAAAACCAAGTTGAGCAAGAGTGTTAGTGAGGAAACCAAGTTGAGCAAGAGTGTTAGTGAGGAAACCAAGTTGAGCAAGAGTGTTAGTGAGAAAACCAAGTTGAGCAAGAGTGTTAGTGAGGAAACCAAGTTGAGGAGGAGTGTTAGTGAGAAAACCAAGTTGAGCAAGAGTGTTAGTGAGGAAACCAAGTTGAGCAAGAGTGTTAGTGAGGAAACCAAGTTGAGGAGGAGTGTTAGTGAGGAAACCAAGTTGAGCAGGAGTGTTAGTGAGGAAACCAAGTTGAGCAAGAGTGCTAGTGAGGAAACCAAGTTGAGCAAGAGTGTTAGTGAGAAAACCAAGTTGAGCAGGAGTGTTAGTGAGAAAACCAAGTTGAGCAAGAGTGTTAGTGAGGAAACCAAGTTGAGCAAGAGTGCTAGCGAGGAAACCAAGTTGAGCAAGAGTGTTAGTGAGGAAACCAAGTTGAGCAAGAGTGCTAGTGAGGAAACCAAGTTGAGGAGGAGTGTTAGTGAGAAAACCAAGTTGAGCAGGAGTGTTAGTGAGGAAACCAAGTTGAGCAAGAGTGTTAGTGAGGAAACCAAGTTGAGGAGGAGTGCTAGTGAGGAAACCAAGTTGAGCAAGAGGTTAGTGAGGAAACCAAGTTGAGCAAGAGTGTTAGTGAGAAAACCAAGTTGAGCAAGAGTGTTAGTAAGAAAACCAAGTTGACCAGGAGTGTTAGTAAGAAAACCAAGTTGACCAGGAGTGTTAGTGAGAAAACCAAGTTGAGCAGGAGTGTTAGTGAGGAAACCAAGTTGAGCAGGAGTGTTAGTGAGGAAACCAAGTTGAGCAAGAGTGTTAGTGAGGAAACCAAGTTGAGCAAGAGTGTTAGTGAGGAAACCAAGTTGAGCAGGAGTGTTAGTGAGGAAACCAAGTTGAGCAAGAGTGTTAGTGAGGAAACCAAGTTGAGCAGGAGTGTTAGTGAGAAAACCAAGTTGAGCAGGAGTGTTAGTGAGAAAACCAAGTTGACCAGGAGTGTTAGTGAGGAAACCAAGTTGAGCAAGAGTGTTAGCGAGGAAACCAAGTTAACCAGAAATTTTAGTGAGAAAACCAAGTTGAGCAGGAGTGTTAGTGAGAAAACCAAGTTGAGCAGGAGTGTTAGTGAGGAAACCAAGTTGAGCAGGAGTGTTAGTGAGGAAACCAAGTTGAGCAAGAGTGTTAGTGAGAAAACCAAGTTGAGCAGGAGTGTTAGTGAGGAAACCAAGTTGAGCAAGAGTGTTAGTGAGGAAACCAAGTTGAGCAGGAGTGTTAGTGAGAAAACCAAGTTGAGCAAGAGTGTTAGTGAGGAAACCAAGTTGACCAGGAGTGTTAGTGAGAAAACCAAGTTGACCAGGAGTGTTAGTGAGGAAACCAAGTTGAGCAAGAGTGTTAGCGAGGAAACCAAGTTAACCAGAAATTTTAGTGAGGAAACCAAGTTAACCAGGAGTTTTAGTGAGGGTTTTATGCTGAATTATACGTGCTTAAAGTAATCGGGAAAAAATATAATCTTCACTCTCATGCATGTTGGCAAGTCTTAGCTGTGACAGTCAGAGGCAAGATTTTTTGTTTGCTTTGAATTGCTTATTTGACTCAAATCTTATTAAAACCTGTCAATTACTTCATCAGATGAAAGCATGCATTTGGTCTTCTCTGGTAGTACTTCAGACTTCCAGGAGACTTGTGTTTCTTGAGATGCTTTTTTTCTTGAGAATTCCAAACAATTCAACTTTCAATATTTATTATGACATTAATCCTCAGATTGCTTGTCTCTGTCTTAGGATGATCTGAGGCAGGACAATCGTTTGATGGAATTCAACGGAGTTGTCAATAAATGTTTGAGGAAGGATGCTGAGTCGCGTCGTGCTCAGCTTCACATCAGGACATATGTAAGAGCCATCCTTTTTATGACCAAGAAATGTTTGGTTGGATTGGTATCCAGTGGATGGTTTAAATTGGAATCTAAGTAAAGCATCACTGATGTAGAGTTATAAAGCTCTGTTTGCCTTTGTTGAGATAGCAAAAAGAGACTCTACAAGTTTGCTTGATTGAGACCTAAACCCACAACCTTCTGCCAACTGTGGCAGATATCTTTATTACTCGATCAGCACAGTGGATCAGTGATGCTAAGTTAGGGTTAATATCTTTATATCTGTCTATTCCTAGGCTGTCATTCCATTGAATGAGGAATGTGGACTCATTGAATGGGTCCCTAACACAGCTGGGTTGAGATACATCCTCCATAAAATATACAGGCAAGTTCAAATCCTCAGAAGTTTCCACCTAAAAATGTTACATCTTGAATTTCTGAGTTCTTTCACGATGGATAATGAACATCAAGAAAAGCCGATCTGTTTGTTTGATTGATATTGTCATTTTGTCTTAGATGTTCTGATTTAGCTTTTGCCATAGGGTTATGTTTTTGCCCTTTGCATTGTTATAGTACTGTTAATGCATAAGACCTGTATGGGAAAGATTCAAACCCTTAACCTTTTGTTTACTTGTAGAGGTGTCAAACCCTATCCCATCACCTAACTCATCATTGTGTGCAGGTGTCAGACCTTATTCCATCACCTAGCTCATCATTGTGTGCAGGTGTCAGACCCTATTCCATCACCTAGCTCATCATTGTGTGCAGGTGTCAGACCCTATTCCATCACCTAGCTCATCACTGTGTGCAGGTGTCAGACCTTATTCCATCACCTAGCTCATCATTGTGTGCAGGTGTCAGACCTTATTCCATCACCTAGCTCATCATTGTGTGCAGGTGTCAGACCTTATTCCATCACCTAGCTCATCATTGTGTGCAGGTGTCAGACCTTATTCCATCATCTAGCTCATCAATGTGTGCAGGTGTCAGACCCTATCCCATCACCTAGCCCATCATTGTGTGCCGGTGTCAGACCTTATTCCATCATCTAGCTCATCATTGTGTGCAGGTGTCAGACCTTATTCCATCACCTAGCTCATCATTGTGTGCATGTGTCAGACCCTATCCCATCACCTAGCCCATCACTGTGTGCAGGTGTCAGACCCTATTCCATCACCCAGCTCATCACTGTGCAGATGTCAGACCCTATTCTATCACCTAGCCCATCATTGTGTGCCGGTGTCAGACCTTATTCCATCATCTAGCTCATCATTGTGTGCAGGTGTCAGACCTTATTCCATCACCTAGCTCATCATTGTGTGCATGTGTCAGACCCTATCCCATCACCTAGCCCATCACTGTGTGCAGGTGTCAGACCCTATTCCATCACCCAGCTCATCACTGTGCAGATGTCAGACCCTATTCTATCACCTAGCTCATCACTGTGTGCAGGTGTCAGACCTTATTCCATCACCTAGCTCATCATTGTGTGCAGGTGTCAGACCTTATTCCATCACCTAACTCATCATTGTGTGCAGGTGTCAGACCTTATTCCATCACCTAGCTCATCATTGTGTGCAGGTGTCAGACCCTATTCCATCACCTAGCTCATCATTGTGTGCAGGTGTCAGACCCTATTCCATCACCTAGCTCATCATTGTGTGCAGGTGTCAGACCTTATTCCATCACCTAGCTCATCATTGGGTTGAGCTGGTCAGTTTGAATCTGGTCTGAATATTGCCAGCTATGATGATTAATGTTATTTATTGATTAAAACATCTGAGTAGGGGAGAATCAGTTTTGTCCTTGAGTGGTTGGCCATCACCCAGGATCATGATAAAAAGCAAAATTCACAGTAATCTAAGTTTGCAAAAAGCCACTTTATTAATATTCATTGTAAAAAAAGCCCAAACTGGTTTTTCAACAGGGAGAAAGGAATGTACGTATCAGGTCGAGAACTAAAGAGTCTGGCTCCACCACGTGGTGCTCCATTGGAGTAAGTAGCTATTGGTGGTCTTTTTATGGTAGACTTGGAACTAGACTTGGTTGAGAACTGAAGAGTCTGGCTCCACCACGTGGTGCTCCATTGGAGTAAGTAGCTATTGGTGGTCTTTCTATGGTAGACTTGGAACTAGACTTGGTTGAGAACTGAAGAGTCTGGCTCCACCACGTGGTGCTCCATTGGAGTAAGTAGCTATTGGTGGTCTTTCTATGGTAGACTTGGAACTAGACTTGGTTGAGAACTGAAGAGTCTGGCTCCACCACGTGGTGCTCCATTGGAGTAAGTAGCTATTGGTGGTCTTTCTATGGTAGACTTGGAACTAGACTTGGTTGAGAACTAAAGAGTCTGGCTCCACCACGTGGTGCTCCATTGGAGTAAGTAGCTATTGGTGGTCTTTCTGTGGTAGACTTGGAACTAGACTTGGTCGAGAACTGAAGAGTCTGGCTCCACCACGTGGTGCTCCATTGGAGTAAGTAGCTATTGGTGGTCTTTCTGTGGTAGACTTGGAACTAGACTTGGTTGAGAACTGAAGAGTCTGGCTCCACCACGTGGTGCTCCATTGGAGTAAGTAGCTATTGGTGGTCTTTCTATGGTAGACTTGGAACTAGACTTGGTTGAGAACTGAAGAGTCTGGCTCCACCACGTGGTGCTCCATTGGAGTAAGTAGCTATTGGTGGTCTTTCTATGGTAGACTTGGAACTAGACTTGGTTGAGAACTGAAGAGTCTGGCTCCACCACGTGGTGCTCCATTGGAGTAAGTAGCTATTGGTGGTCTTTCTATGGTAGACTTGGAACTAGACTTGGTTGAGAACTAAAGAGTCTGGCTCCACTACGTGGTGCTCCATTGGAGTAAGTAGCTATTGGTGGTCTTTCTATGGTAGACTTGGAACTAGACTTGGTCGAGAACTGAAGAGTCTGGCTCCACCACGTGGTGCTCCATTGGAGTAAGTAGCTATTGGTGGTCTTTCTATGGTAGACTTGGAACTAGACTTGGTTGAGAACTGAAGAGTCTGGCTCCACCATGTGGTGCTCCATTGGAGTAAGTAGCTATTGGTGGTCTTTCTATGGTAGACTTGGAACTAGACTTGGTTGAGAACTGAAGAGTCTGGCTCCACCACGTGGTGCTCCATTGGAGTAAGTAGCTATTGGTGGTCTTTCTATGGTAGACTTGGAACTAGACTTGGTTGAGAACTGAAGAGTCTGGCTCCACCACGTGGTGCTCCATTGGAGTAAGTAGCTATTGGTGGTCTTTCTATGGTAGACTTGGAACCCTTCAAGAATAAGATCATCAAACAGTTAGTATATTATGACTATTCTTAAACTTAGTTTGTCATAAGTACAAGAACTCTTAATGCAGAAATCTGTTGAAGATGTGACTGTATTTTAATGTGGAAAAGTGTAAATCGCACATTCCTTCATAGCACTTGCTTGTATTGATTGTAAGTCTAAAGAAATATGTGGAAAGATAATGATGATAAAATGTTAGATTGGGGAGTAATCCTGTCAGAATCATACCAGAAAGAAGTCACCAAGTCAGACACAAACTATGAAAAAACAATGTAGAATAAAAAGAAATCTCTCAAAAGAATAGGGAATAGTAATTTTGTCACCGAAGTGGAGGATGTATGTACTTAACATCATTATTGCCAGGTTTGACGTTTCTTCACAGGCAGGTGTTGGATATTTTCAGGACCAAGTTACTGCCCAAGTTTCCGCCAGTCTTTGGGGAGTGGTTTCTCAAGACTTTCCCTGACCCTACCTCATGGTGAGATACTCTGAAATGTCTCATTCCTCCAACTGTCATCGTGTGCATGGGCTAGGGCCCTTATTTTGTCCAGAAAGATCTACAACTGTTCTCAAACCTAAGGACACATTTGACATACTTTAATAAGCTGGAGACGTCAAGCTCCATGTCAAAATTTGAAGCATGAATTTAGACGGACTTGGTATTTATTGCTCAGATGTGGTAATTGGAAAGGGCTTGTACATTTGTCTGAGACAAACCATGTTTGGGGAATTCTTTCTCGTGAATTGAATGTAGATTGACTAGATTCCTGGGAAGTTTACTAGTTCTTTTATGAATAAGTTTGGTAGAATTTGATTTGTAGAATATAGGTAAGACAAGCATAATAAAATTTATGAAAGTTGAACGTTTTCATAAAAGGACTAGCTTGAAAGGTTTTATGCATTGGAACGGATTATTCTTAACATCCTTTGGAGTTACTGGAAAATCAAATATGTCAGAAATGCAATTATACCAATGTCTTTGAATTTTTCAGGTACCTGAGTAGACTGGCATATGCTCGGACCTCAGCTGTTATGTCTATGGTTGGCTATATACTGGGTCTGGGTGACAGACATGGTGAGAACATTCTTTATGACTCCACTACGGGAGACTGTGTGCATGTGGACTTTAACTGTCTCTTCAACAAGGTAGGACCATGTGTCAGTCAGTAACAGTTTAATAAAATGATGACTTTCAAACGGGGGCTCAAAGTATCCAGCTAATGTCCTAGAATGTTTAATTTGCCATCAGACTATTCTCCAAACCAATCTAAGGGTATTGTAGTCAGAAGTCAGGTAACAAGACAAGCTGTGATTATTACTTCTTCTAGAGTGATTTTGGAGTTGGTTGTTGAGTTTGGTTCATTTGTAAACTAAGAGATGGAGATAGCAAAAGCAGAAGCTCAGAGGATCTTTGGAATAATTTAATTGATCTTATGCTGATGTACATGCTAACCCATTGTTCCTGTACTCAGGGTGAGACGTTTGAGTACCCAGAGAGAGTCCCTTTCCGTTTAACTCACAACATGGAGACTGCTATGGGACCAATGGGCAAGGAAGGTATCTTCCGACGAGCTTGTGAGGTCACCATGAAGGTCATGAGGGATCAGAGAGAACCACTCATGAGGTATGTCCTCTCATGAGGGATCAGAGAGAACCACTCATGAGGTATGTCCTCTCATGAGGGATCAGAGAGAACCACTCATGAGGTATGTCCTCTCATGAGGGATTAGAGAGAACCATTCATGAGGTATGTCCTCTCATGAGGGATCAGAGAGAACCACTCATGAGGTATGTCCTCTCATGAGGGATCAGAGAGAACCACTCATGAGGTATGTCCTCTCATGAGGGATCAGAGAGAACCATTCATGAGGTATGTCCTCTCATGAGGGATCAGAGAGAACCACTCATGAGGTATGTCCTCTCATGAGGGATCAGAGAGAACCATTCATGAGGTATGTCCTCTCATGAGGGATCAGAGAGAACCACTCATGAGGTATGTCCTCTCATGAGGGATCAGAGAGAACCATTCATGAGGTATGTCCTCTCATGAGGGATCAGAGAGAACCATTCATGAGGTATGTCCTCTCATGAGGGATCAGAGAGAACCACTCATGAGGTATGTCCTCTCATGAGGGATCAGAGAGAACCACTCATGAGGCATGTCCTCTCATGAGGGATCAGAGAGAACCACTCATGAGGCATGTCCTCTCATGAGGGATTAGAGAGAACCATTCATGAGGTATGTCCTCTCTTGAGGGATCAGAGAGAACCACTCATGAGGCATGTCCTCTCATGAGGGATCAGGGAGAACCACTCATGAGGCATGTCCTCTCAAGCTCCTCTGTTTTCCACTTTTGTGAGAAAAGATTTGAAATCTAATCAAGACTTCAAGCTACATTCCTAGTTGTCTGAGAAGATCATTTGTGGTCACCAGCTTTGCTGTGAAAGTGCTGTGTCAGCAAAAGTTATTCTAATCAAAAAGAAGTGTCATCACATTGCCGCCAGTTTAATAGATAATTTTTCCATTGCCGCTGAAATCTAGGACTTCTATGATTTGTAGTTAATAGATGCAGAAGGGTGAAGATCCTTCCATTTTTCAATGGGAAGAACAACAGACAAGGTTAAATTTGTATTATAATTTGTTCAATTGTCAGCGTTTTGAAGACCTTCATTTACGACCCATTGGTAGAATGGAGCAAGCCAGCTAAGGGAACACGGACGTCACATCTCAGCGAATCAGGAGAGATTAATAATGAAAAGGTAGGAGAATTTCACAATACATTGCAGAACCTGTAAAAGCTTTGTTCAATAGATTTGTTCACATCAAGTTGTGTTGTGTGATAAGTCATTGTCTTCCCAAATTTTAGAAGCTCAGATAATGAGTGGTTGTTTCGTTCAATTTTCCAGGAGAAATTTCTGTTTGGCCTCTTTTGTCCCACATGACCCGTTTTAGAAGAAGCATCCATTTTCACTAATAATTCCTAATTCCTGAATTTTTTTTTTACTCCTAAGGCCCTGACTCATGTCAAAGACATCGAGCAACGCTTACAGGGAATCTTGAAGAACAAGAACAAGACAAGAGGTCTACCTCTCTCTATTGAAGGTCATGTGCATTACCTGCTACAGGAAGCAACATCTGAAGCTAATCTGGCTCAAATGTACTTTGGATGGGCTGCCTACATGTAGGGATCTATCAGTCCAATTTATGCGTCTCGAAACACATTCATAGATTGAACAACATGGTTTGGAATGAAACACTTGACCGTGTGAACCCTGGTATAGACATTAATACCACTCAACAGATGGTCTAGTGTTCGAGTCTAATATCGGTGAAGCTGGGAAGTGTTTTCTCACCATCTTTCATGGGTGTTCATCTTGCAGTAGCTTGATTTCAGTGTTTGTAGACGTTATTGGAACCAATGTGTATGCAGTCTTTTTCTGTGTACATGGAATTTGAGACAAAAATGTCACAGCCCACATCTTATGAAGAACGAATTCAGCCCACATCTTATGAAGAACGAATTCAGCCCACATCTTATGAAGAACGAATTCAGCCCACATCTTATGAAGAACGAATTCAGCCCACATCTTATGAAGAACGAATTCAGCCCACATCTTATGAAGAACGAATTCAGCCCACATCTTATGAGGAACGAATTCTTGAATACTATGTGGTAAATGGTTGAGATGGACTTTGTAAGCCTATGACGTGTGCCGTCTCAGATTGCTGTTTCAATTCCAAGTCTTCTTGCATTCAGGAAAACTTTAACAGCCTTTGAAGAAGATCTTTAATCAAGTTTTTAGTAAACATTCTTTGTACATGCCATAAGATGCTGATATATAAAAATTTATCTTGCTTGCTGCTACACGGCCTTAATTATTATGTGCTGTTTTAAGGACTCTTTGTGTAGGAGCAGAAAACAGGAGAACAATGACTTTGTTCTTGTAAACTGCCAAGATAAGGAGTCATGAAATGGTGATCAGTGATTATTTGCCAGCTGTTGGTCGATTTTCTTGGTATCCTATGCCAAAAATATATCCTGGGCGTCTGACAAAATCAGACAATGGGTTACTGATCCGACTTTGTTCTAGTTGTAAAGCAAACCTCGCCCACCCTGTCAATGTAAAATATAAACAGTGAGTGGGAACCAGTTAAATGTTAGGCTGCATCTAAATCTAATGTGTTAAGAGTTTTGTCTAGGTCTTTGCTGATGTAAATATGTGGACCAAAGCTCCTGAAACCTATTTTACCCGTTTCACTTGTTTTCATTGCCTGATATCTCCCCACCCATTGGGACAGACTTTTTTTTTCTTTTTCTCCAAATGTTGCCCCTGCCACCTGTGTCCTTGTCAGTCAGTGCATACATGTAAGCAGCAAAGTCATGGTATTGTATGCTAAGGTCCTCACTTTACACAAACAAGTCTTCATACCCATGTACACCTGTAAATTTCCAATGCTGGGGGAGCCAATCACACAGTTGTAGTCACATATACACTTTATCAATTCCTTTCTCAGCAATATACGTCTCAACTTTTTAAAACTAAGATGAGTTTTGTCCAGCTGTCTGTCTCACTATCATCAAGGAAGCAGCCTGTCATAGCATCAGTGTTCACAGTTCCATGTGCTTGTACATGTCCGCCTTGAGCAGAAGCACTCCCTCATCAGTTTAAAGGAGCCGTGTTGATCGGAAGTGTTCATTTTGTTGGTAGCGATGCGATCACAACACATACATTTCTTAGTGGCTCGTCAAACAGTGAAGTTCCCACCAAAGGAGCCTCCATTAGGAAGAAAATTGTGCCCTCTGTTGATCCAGCTCAAGGCATATTGATTCACGGAAAGTGTGTAAGGATTAACAGCTGGAGGGGACCAAAAACTGTGTACTTTGAATTTTTCAACCCCGAAATTGTTGAACTGATGTTATTTTAGCATTTCCTTAGATGTTTGCAGGTGGTTTATTGTAGCCAACTGACCTCAAATATTTTTCAAAAAAATGAGCATCAGAATTGCTTTGCAGCTTTCATGTCTGATCTCCTTCTGATTGTAAATTGTTATGTATACACAGTTCAAGTGGAAATAAAAGGTTAAGAACAAGTCATGACTACTTGCCCACTTGTATTTTAAGTCTGGTGTCCTGCACCCTTATATATCTTAATAGTTAAGTTTATGTTAAACTGTTTCATAGTCGACTTTTACTGAAAGGAACAGTCAAAATAGTTCTTTCCTATTCTTTGTTTCCTTCATAGGCAACATGGAATAACATACGATGAATAAGCTGCATAGAGTTACTTCAGTTGAAAAAGTTTTGGACAAATGAGTCAAATTGAGCAAACAAAAGAGCTAGTTCAACAATTTGAAAGTCATTGTAAATGTAAAATGTTGCATCAACCCCTTATATTTAGGAAAAATCAGAACAAATTGCTACCTTCATAATGGATAGGACATGAGCTGCTTCAATAGACATAACTTCCATCTACAAGGAAACACCAGAAGTCCCCCCCTCAAAAAATGGACCACTCAGCTTTTTAACCAACAACCCCTTTAACTAAACCAAGTTGTATAACTATACCAGCTTGTTTAAGGCCTTTGTATCTCTATTTTTCAAGGGTGCACACTGTCGGTGCAGAAACAAGTGTAGTACATTTTTTGTACATGCATGTCTTTACAGATTCTTTGCTGTATTCACAAGCAGAGATTCAGCAAGGCAGGCATACAAAGGCTTTAAACAAGCTGGTATGGTTATACAAACCTGGTTTAGTTCTTAGAGCTAGTTAAATGAACTAGATGCATGAGCTAGTCAAGACCATTATTGTGTTCTTTGGACTTCTTCTTATTGAGGGAAATACATTTAACGCACAAACTTGCAGATTAATGATACTGAGGAAATATTACTGATATTGAGGTTCATTTAGCTTTAAGGTTAATTGGATTATATCAATTTTTTAATGAACAAATGAAATTTGAATTTATCGAATTCTTAGAGGGAACATTTCCCAGATAGGTTTTACTTTTTACTACCTGCAACGTGAAAGTACTAATCTTTTTCTTTAAAGTATAAATCTGCAGTTTGAATGTTCAGGATTTGAAAAAAAGCTCAAACATGAACAAATTGGACCAAAACAAAACAGTAAAGTGATATTCAAAATTAACTGGGAGGAATTTATTATCATCAACATAAACACAACAAAATCATTCTTACACAAAGTTTTGAGTTGTGCCAATTTAATAAAGTTCTTAAACAATTAATGCCTGATCAAATGATCATTCCGGTATGAAAAAAAGAAGTAAAATTCAACAACTTGCTTTTGAGTTTGGGATGTTTACCTTGTTTGACATCGACAACAGCTGAAATATATAATCACTATTGGATTACTGTTTCTGTTTCTTCTCCCAGTAACAAGAAAATCATTAGTAACATTTGACAAATCTAATATTTTAGACTCTCTCAGTAATGCCATATTCCTTTTCACTTGAATACATTTAATTAATTTCATATATACACACAGATATACACCCCACATAAGTCAACCATAAAGCCTTGGACCAGATCAAAGCAGGTACACTCTACTAACAGACCAATCTACCTGCCCTCTTCTGGTTCCATACATGTGACAATTTGCAAAAATAGATTTCTTCTAGAAATGCTCATGTTTTTTCATTTTGTTTTGTTGTGATTTCAGCACTTCAAACCAACAGATCAAATCCCAAATTACAACAAATACTCCTGTCCAAAGGATGATTAATTCCATGTACATGTACAATAATGAATCCAGAAATGATTTCCACTCTTTAAGTTTCTTTAGCCTCCTATTTAACCAGAAATAAATCCTTAAATGCTGACAAACTCAACTGCTTTCTAAATTTTACACAAGAAATCTATGCTTGAAATGCTTAGGAACTTTAATTCATAACAACCCCAGTTTAGTCACTGGGGTTTTCCAAATGCCGGCTTTGTCTCCAGTCCCACCTTTGCTTTATTTGTAACCCAAGACTTTGAAGTTTTCAGCTCAGCGAATTTTTTTTCCTACACATAATTTGCTCAGGAGTATTGACCAGTTTGCTAATGAACCACACTTAGATGTTTGTCCATTTAGTCTGGGCATTGCAGGCCTACAAACAGCTGCACACACAACAAAGCTGAATCCCCCCATTGCCAGAAGACAGGAGTTTACATTGAGGGCGCTGTTAATTAATCAAGCCTTGGGCTTAAAAGCCTATCTCTCCCTGGTCGTTAAAGACATTGTTTATGAAGGAGATATTATAGCTATTCCATTGGCTAAAATAGACCCCATGCAGTTGGTATTTTGTAACTTTTCCTTTAAAACGGCAAGGAACCACTGAAAAGTGAAGTGAAATCCCTCTATTCCAAGGATAAGTTTCCTGCAATCCAGCTAATCTGCCTATTTCCAATACTATGATTTCAAGCAACATTACACTATTCCATAATACGTGTATGTACCATCAACAACCCATGTCAAGTTCAAAGTACACATAGGTTGGCTTGTCCAGTTCTGAATCCTTTAAAATCTGTTGAACCTTGTATTGGGTTTTAGTAGACTTGGACAGAGTGACAAATAAACAAACATATATACACGACAAACTGTTTGCAACTGTTTTTCAAGATGTACTTTGTATAGGGGAAGATGTTACAGGTTTTGCCCTTACCTGATGTATACATTTATAAACACTGTATATATTCCCATTAGTACAGCCTTGTATGCTATATAGAACAAAACTTTAATTAAAAGCTTACAGAGCGCATTCATTGCATTGCACATTTTCAACACAGAAATCGCAATTTACTTAAGTCATCAATGCCTGCAGAAATATTATCAAGCAAATTAAACCAAATCTCTAAGAATTTTTCTTGTGAAGAAATTGGACTATAACACATGGCTAACAGCAAAAGCTTTTCCTTAATAAATCTAACAACTAAAACAACATAACTGAGTGGTTTTAATATGTACAAAGCTATGAATCTATCGCCATTGAATAAATAGCATTTAAATACTAAGTCAAATGTTTAACAAAACAATGATCTGTATTTGCAATCACCAACTCTGAGGGAGTGTATGATGAGGAACACTTGTGGCATTCCATACGGAATACTGACTGATCCAAATGAAGATTTCTCTTCCGACATCCTGAACACTGCATGGGAATGTAAGCCACAGTGAAGAATGCCAACTTCTGAACTGACCAGTTCTTCCAAAAGGAAATAAAAACACTCCAATATCAAAGATAAGACAGAAAAAAAATCACGTGAGTTAAAAAGTTGCAGCCCACATCTGTAGTTACACCGAAATATATATTATTGACACTGTACTTTTCAACTCCCTAGATTTACAAAATATTCAATTTCTGACAAGCTTCCGTTTACAAAAGATATGAGATAATATGTCTTTGTACAACGTTGAGACAAATGTTTCATTTCCATGTTGCCAGATGGCATTTAGAAGGCACCAGAATAAATGATACTGATTGCCAAATGATACACAGCAAATCACTTTATCATAAATAACATGTAGGTGTGGATCCTGACCCTCCCTTTCCTTAAAAGAAATCAGAAAATAAAACTCCTTAGATCAATCTTTCAAGAAACCTGTGAAGAATCCTTGAAATCAACTCCTCTCACATGTAAATTGGCAACATTTAAAATTGGCAACTCACTACTCTTTCCTGTCCATGATTTTTGTCTCTGTTTCTGTAAATGCTACCATGATTCATAAGCTATTCAATGCAAACTGTGTGGCTCTGCAACAAAGCTTCTACTTTAACCAAAAAACAACAAAAACCTTTACTGAAAGAAAAAACCCATGAATACAATACCTTCACTTTTTTGGGTTGAAGAAGCAGTTTTCTCGCAATGTCTAACAGTTTCTCATGATTTTTTTTTTCATTTATGCTGCATCATAATGCCAGCTTTGAGTAAGCTATGACACAGCTTCTGTTGAAATCACAGGAATAAGATGAGGGCATTGGTCTACCCCATTGCAACAAGGTTCAACTCCCTCATTCATTAATATACAATGTAAAACAACTTGAATAAATACTGATCATCTGATAGGTGGATAGTCACTTGAGTCATGAATCATTCATCACACTATGGCTGTACCGCAAGAATGAAATGGAGCGTTCCATTCTGCAGGTATCCAGCAACAGTTGCAAGAAAGTTCCGAACTCACAGGTTATTCAGGGAATTTATTCAGGATTATTCAGATGTTGCATAAAAAAAATAATGAACATATTTCATCCTATCAGTGAAAAGAATAATTTCATTCCGTGGCAGATGAATGTTCCATTCCATCTATTACCTCCTGAAATTATTGTTACCACTACACTCAGAAACAATCATTATTTGTATCATCTTGATTGACATCAGGATATTTAGTGATGTCCTTACAATTCCACTTCATCATTAGCTTCGGCATCAGTTGCTGTTAGCATTGACATATCACTCTGCATAAGGCTTTGACCTCGCAGGAACCTCGCTAGGGGTGTGCCAAGAAACGATCTCCGATCCCCACCAATCAAGCTCAGGTCACTAATTGAGAAAGGGAACGCTGACGTCAGGAGGCCTTGGTTTCTGGTGTTATCCTCATAGGTGAAGTACAACCGACTTTCTCGCTTGGGCCGGCGCACTACGTCATTCATCTTCCGGGCTCGCAGCTGATCAAGCTTCTCCTTGAGTTGCAGTATCTCATCCACTACTTGGCAATGTTGCTTGTAGACTTGGGGATAACCCCCACCAACGATGTGGGCACTAGGCAACCAACGCAGGTAACATTGAGTCCAGAACTTGATAAACGGTGGCCCAGTCTGTGGAATGATCATGTTAGGATCTAGCTCCGATGAACGGCTATTTCCAGTGGAATTGGCTCCGTTGATGTTAAGGTTTTTATCTCGTAAGTGAACCGGCGTGGACAGTGCAGAGTCATCCTGGGATTTGCTACCATATTTGGCATCCAGTATAGTCCGTTTGGCCGTCCGGGCTCTGAAGCGATACAGCGCTGGATTACATCCTTCCATGTGATCTACTTCTTTCTGTGAGGACGGCCTGAACCTTGGTACTTTCTCAGCCAGGATCTGCTTAGCAATGTACATAGGATTGTTGAAGAGGGCTTGGTCCTCTCGACTGTATTGTAGAGACCATGCCCAGACCGTGGCTAACCTTATTGGATTCTCTGCATCCTGCATACATGTCCGCACTCGCTGCCTCTCGCCATTGAAGAGGAAGGTCCCAAAGATGCCAGCAAAGGTACTGTCCCAGATGGTGATGAGGTAGGTATCGGTGAATTCAAAGGCAGAAGGAAACTGTTGCATCATTTGATTGACGCAATCCAAAAAGAGAAGGAAAGTAGGAGCCTGCAAAATATAAAAAAAAACAAACACAGAGAATAACAACCATCAATAAGCACCACTCAGTTATCCGAGTTCCTCTTAGATACTGTTATACATTTTGTGTTTAAATGAAAGTCACACTCCACAAAGCTGCTTTAATAAAAAAAAATTGCTTAGATACTTTCATGGTAAGAAAGAGCTTAGCCGAAGGTCAGCCATAAGCATAATACATTGCACAGCAGTTTAGCTGGTAACTGGTTTCACTCTTCAATAGCTGTAGCAAATATGCACAAGTTTGTACTGTTAGCTTGGCATCTAACAGTGAAATGTCACAGTGTTGGGATTTGTTGATATCACCACTAAACCTTTGGTTCTAATTGCTGAATTCAAAAGTCCTTAAAAATACAAAATACTTTTTTATATACAGTGAACATATATGTACAGTCAGTCACAAAAGTTTAGGGTCACCCATACAAAATGTATTTACCTAAAGAAAAACCAAACATAGACCAATTAATCATGGTTACACAGCTATTTGACTACATTTCCATGATTTGAAATGTTAACAGTCCAACACTTAGTGTGTCCTCCAGTTTTTTTTTGATGGTTTAGACTGGATTTTTTATTCATGCTGCATTACAGACAAAATGTCATACCAGACCTGCCTTCGCAAAGAATTCATTCAAATGGGCTCATAGCACTATTCCAATGTTATGGGCCACTATAAAAAAAAACATGTTTTTGCAATCATTCAATGAGACAATGTAACGCAGGCCCAACGACAGAAATACCAACAAAATGACAGGTGGTCTTGAACTTTTACAAATGACTTACATGGATATAGGATGAGGGTATGGCAGACAGTGAGATTTCTTAGGGTGCTAGAGAATACTTTCATGACAATCTTCATTTAGTATTTTCTTGTTCAGTGTTTTGAGTTCATGTCATGATCTGGCTGAATGTTCTGACCTCTTCGCCGTCATTGGGAGTGAGATGACCACAGCGTTCTAGGAACGGATGACCAGCAATGACCCATTCTCTCTGAATCAGGCTCTGGAATCCAAGCTGAGTACGGCAGTATGGATCCAGGATAATCTGCACCAGCGATGATACAATGCAGGAGGTGTCACGACCGTTGGGTTCTGAAATGTCAACCGGAATCGCCACATGCAGAAGGGATATTGTGAGATTTAAACATAAATCCTAAAATAGAAGTAATCCTGGGCATGACAAGAAGCACTGGGTGAGCAGACACAAAGTTGAGCGTGGATAAAAATACTAATTTATAAATAGAGTATACAGCAGCACAGCGCTGTCATGTTAGATCTGAACAACTGTGACCTAATGGTGTGACTTTTGTGCCCTTGATGAGTGAGACAATTACAACAGTTGCTTCTCGTTAATCCGATTCCGCAAAAGTAGAGTAGAGCTGGTCAAATAAAATCACCTGAACATGTGACGTCTGCTTGGTTCAACAGAATCTAACAGCTGAAAAAAAAGATCTCACTACACCAAGCGGTACACGTACATGAATTGTAATTTTGTGTATCTACTCAGTTACAAACATACTAAAATTAATCTAGGAATTTTTACATGCACAAAAGTTTCAATTCAGTTTGTCCTTCCACATCAAGTCCATTCATCTTGAGCTTCTAGCAGGATGTCAGTCTCATCAGATCCATGAGTCATAGCCCTTCACCTAAGCCCCCAGCAATCCTTATGTCAACTTCTGACCGATGGATAAGACGGTTTGGTACGACCTACTTGTCTCTGTTTGCTTTCAGACGATCTCCGGATGTTGTCTGTCGGCAGGGACTATTCACAGCTGTAGTCGCACAAGCGACAACAGGGATTCTCATAGGATCTATTTTAAATGTAAGCTTTGGCTGGGCCCTTTAAATAGCACTTGGCTTGCCAAGGATTACAAAAGTCCAAGATTTAACGCTTCTTCCATAAAGTGTCAGCAATGAGGCCCTGCTTCATTGTAATTCACAATAATATGCTTATAGGGTCACTTTCCATAAATACACACACACACAGCGATAAAGCACAGTTTGTATACAGCTGTCAGACTCATTGATAGGCCAGCAGCTTCACAACTATTGGCTTGAGAGACAAATTACGCATGAAGTCAAGTGTACTTTCACATGTCAGAATGTTTGCAAATCCAGATGTTAGAACTCAGACCCAGAGAAAGTCTAATGAATCCTGAATATACCAGGACACAGCTACAGCAGAAGAAGATTTTCCCCTAGGTGGGACAACTCATAAGATTCATACCATCCACAGCTTCACAGGCAAACTGTCTGAGATGTCATGCTATTTGATAAAATATGTCTTTCATTATTAAATATGCTGAGTCATACATCAGATCACTGCCTTTAAAGGGCATTTCCCCCTTAAAAGAGATTAAGTACTGAAAGCTGGGGGAAGACAAGTTGACTGAGACTTGAGAAGCACTGTGACATTTAGTGGGTTGTGCACGCTGGGATATTCACCGGGGCACATAATTAGGCACATAAGTAGGATTTGAACTTTTAAATTGAGATTTCCCAGCTGCTAGAGAGGGCATCAATGAACTGATGTTTAAAGGGTTTTAAATGACATAAACAAAGCATTTCTATTGTTATGGAAAATCACACTAAAGCTCTTGTCTTATGCAATCAAGATTATCTAGACAATGCATCACTGGATTTAAATGAAGTCTTCTAAGCTTTGATTTGATACCAACCCCCCTACCCCCAACTTCTGACAACTATTCTGAGAGAAAATAAATGTTACTTTGGGTTGCATTTGTGTGGGCTGGGCAAGTTAAGTTCTTGCTTACCTCGTAGCACCACTGTCTGTTCATTCTGACAGATGGTAGTTGCCGCAGTCACAGCCACTGACATACACATGCTGGTCAAATGATAGAAACAATAGGAAGATGAGTCAGCGGGGAGGTAATTACAGGTCAGACTAAGTAATGATATCCTCCCTCTAGTGTATGAGATACACCTGCCGTCATTGTTTGGATTTCTAGTTCAGAGGAATGGGGAGAAGTCCTGGAGTTGATTGCAACTGATTTTTTCAGTAAGTGAACAGTCAGTTACGTGAAGCATGTTGCTGTGTGAACGTTTATGATTATTTTATGAAGAATTTGTGAACAGAAAGCTCAGTGTAAAATGTAAAAATACCTTTACTTTAAGAATCTGAAGGAATGGATAAACCTTTTACTATGAGTCAGAAACCTTGTTCCTCATAAATCTTCAGGGGATTCCTTGTAAGCATGGCCCAATTACTGTACCTTATGTTCTGCATCCATTTTGTAGCATCTAGGTTATTGTACCAGTCTTTATCTGAGTTCCAGAATTCTTTCAGATTCTCTGTAAGATAACAAAAACAGACAGAAACTGAATATCCTGAAAGAATGCTGTCCAGCCAAGAACAAAAGCAACAACCATATTTTCTTGCCCATGACTCATTTCATTCCCAAACATCTCAACACATCCCCCGAGAATACCTCAGGGCAAAAAGTGGTTCAAGTTTCCAGTTTCTTGACTCCAGTTCACACATCTCTTTTTATTAAAACTTCATCCAGCAGTGTTGAAGGTTAGACTCCATGATCACCAAGAGACCACCAAGACCATCACAAAACCAACACAAGATCCCACAAGACCTTCATAAGACCATCACAAGATCCCACAAGACCTTCATAAGACCATCACAAGATCCCACAAGACCTTCACAAGACCATCACGAGATGCCACAAGACCTTCACAAGACCATCACGAGATCCCACAAGACCTTCATAAGACCATCACGAGATCCCACAAGACCTTCATAAGACCATCACGAGATCCCACAAGACCTTCACAAGACCATCACAAGATCCAACAAGACTTTCATAAGACCATCACAAGATCCCACAAGACCTTCACAAGACCATCACAAGATCCGACAAGACCTTCACAAGACCATCACAAGATCCCACAAGACCTTCACAAGACCATCACGAGATCCCACAAGACCTTCACAAGACCATCACGAGATCCCACAAGACCATCATAAGACCATCACAAGATCCCACAAGACCATCACAAGATCCCACAAGACCTTCACAAGACCATCACAAGATCCCACAAGACCTTCACAAGACCATCACAAGATCCCACAAGACCTTCATAAGACCATCACGAGATCCCACAAGACCTTCAAAAGACCATCACAAGATCCCACAAGACCATCACAAGACCATCACAAGATCCCACAAGACCTTCACAAGACCATCACGAGATCCCACAAGATCCAACAAGACCATCACGAGATCCCACAAGACCTTCATAAGACCATCACAAGATCCCACAAGACCTTCACAAGACCATCACGAGATCCCACAAGACCTTCACAAGACCATCATGAGATCCCACAAGACCTTCAAAAGATCCCACAAGACCTCACAGTCTGAATTCAAGTCACAAGCTATCCCAATGAAAAACAACAAAAGCAGTCCTTTGTCATTGTTCAACCTGTTACTTGTGACTGGTCTTGTGACTGGTCTTATGACTGGGCTTGTGTTTGGTCATGTGATGACCTCTACAATACAGTTACATGTATCCAGCCAGACATATCATGGCATAACACCCTGAATAAAGACATTTAAAGATGTAGAATACATAATTAAAAGGTTGTTATTAATCTGTTGTGTGTTATTAGCACAACTACCGAGAAGGATCATTTTCATTAGTGCCAGGCTACCTGCCCTGTATCTGATGCTGAAGTAAAACAATTTTGCCAGGCAATCAGATGAGATGACTCATGTCGTGAACCTCTGTATCCAGCAAGGGTACTTAACACATGTACATGGGCTAGGGGCAAGGGTTTCTGTACCACGGAACAGTACCACTTTGGAGACGCAAAAAGATGAATCAGAGAAAGTAAAACTTAAGATTGCATTTCACCTTCAAACTATTGTGCCTAACACTGCCTATTACTGTTAAGAGTCGGCTGCAAATTCACCATTCTAATTACTCAGTGGGCATGATCATGGAGTGGTTCAATGAACCATCCTCAATCATTTTCCCCAGACTGTTCTGCTTGCTTTGTCAGTAATGTGGATTTGGGGTTATTCCTCAAACACCTGTTATATCTATACAAACTCACACAAACCATTTAAAATCTTGGTTAACCCAACACCTCTAGTAATGCTATTGGTTTGATGATGTTGATGTGCCCATATTGTTGAAGTAGAAAGAAAACATTGTTTAGTTAAAATCATGAGACCAATCAATGATATAGGTCTGAGCTGGACCAAGGGTGGACGTGAGTTTCCCAGTAATAGAGGCTCCTTTGGTGGGAACAGCATACTGCTGATTCACAAACTATGAAATGAACGCATTACGGTCACATCACTACCAAATTGAACACTCTGGACCAGCATGGCTTTTTTCAACCGATGAGAGGGCGCTTCTGCTCAAGGTACGTGTAGATTGTACATGTACTTGATGCCTGATTTTTTAAAACACGTACATGTAACAATGAAAGCACTGGACATGGAATGTCCTAAAACTACCAAGGGAGGTAAAGGTTCAATTATGGAAAGTCTACTCTTCAGCACAAAGAATGGAAAACATTACCATGAATTACTGTTATCTTGATCGTTATTCATTAAAATTCTGCAATGAGCAGTAAACCTCTATTAGCAGTTAGCATCAGTGTTAATGAGCCATTGACTCCAGATCTCAAACCTTGCATGATGTAGGCACCGGTAATGGAAAAGAATTCAATTCTGAACAACTAGAAACAAGTATATGAAAAAGCTGACAGCACAGAGTTGATAACAACCACAACAGTTTGAATTAGGAACAACTTCAAAGGCTGTGACAGGTGGACAGGTTGTAATACCTGTACTCTCAGTGATCTTTTACATTCCCATCAATGATGAATGGGCAGTTTCAAAACCTGTATGCAATCTATGGATTGTAATTCTAAGTATACAGAGGAGGAAATTCAACCAGAGGAAGAAGATAAAAAAGGTGCTGTCACAAGGTTTTCATACACCCCACGCTAAGAGATGAAATGTAGTCATAGAACAACTGGGCAAGAGACAGAACCCATTTGCAGGTTGGAACATAAAATCACTCCAAGTCCAATTTGCCAGAAGCATCATTAATTTATCAGTCTCTTTGAACATGTAGAATAGCATGACATTCAGGCTGCTGTCATTGATGAACAAACCTCCTTAAGCCATGACTTCCGTAATATAAATGTCACAGAAATGCACAGCAGGAAAGATGAGCTTAGCCAAAAAAATGAGCTTAGCAGGAAAGATTACCTTAGCAGAAAAGAAGCTCAGCATGCTTGCTGGATATTGATTATAGCCCAGTAGGTAGCAAATTAATCTTCTAATATTCAGCCATAATTAGTACTTAGCAGAGAAGAAAAACAACATGTACGTAAACAAACAGCAATAGCTGAAAGCTTCTCAATACCTTGGTACAGATGTACATAACTACCATGTAATACATTTCCAAGATTAAACACATATCAATGGATAAATGCCTGACTAGTCATTCTTCCATATGGACCTGTAGGAAGAGACGTTGTTTTACTCCTTGATTGAAAGGGTGCATACCGGTTTATGTACACCATAGATGCTACACATGTACACTTGCAAAACATGTATGGAAATATACATGTACATGTATTTCTGGTATATGGTCTTGAGTTACAAACCAATCGCACACTACCCTGTCAGATTTACCAAACTGAATAATCCACTCTACATGATGCACTTTGTCTATATACATACATGTATGTCATGGGACAAGAAATCTGCATCTTATAGAACATGTAGGCATTATTTACAAACCAAGCATCATTAAAAGAGATTAACACTTATCATAGTGTGGTTTAAGGGAAATTCCGATGAAAAATTTAAATGTGAGCCTAAATCCATCTCAAGAAAGAAAAAAGTTAACATTACCAACTACGTGGGTATAGTCTACTGTGATGACATACTGACTATATGCATGCTAAATGAAACGATATAGTTGACAACAGAAATTTTTAGTATGATTTTAGGAAACCTGTGAATCACCGCTGGTGTTTGGCACAAGTTGTTGGTTATTGATATTGGAATCATTAGGCTGGTTCCGGACCGGCCTGGATCGGACACACTAACCGCTACGCATGATGATCCAGTAAGTTACGGCATAACACTGTGCACAGTCTAGGTCTTGCAAAACGGGAACACTGGACCACTTACTTTTATTTTGTGCTGTAGGGAAATGATAGACAAGATTAACAGAAAACAGAAGGAAAAACAAGAGAAAAACAAACAATAATGGGTGAATCACACACAACAATTGATGAATGGAGAAACTGTTCTGGAAAAGGAATGTACTCGTAGATACAGTACAGTCCATTCAATTTCTTCAAATAAACTTGGAAGTTATGAAGTTGTTTACATTTTAATATGAGTACACCTTTAAAGGTTGTAACAGATACGTGTATATAAGAATTGTGACAAACAACTACAGTATAAATATGCACATTTTTCTAAACTAAATGCAGATGTTCACAAAAGAAAGCAAGCAAAAGATTTCTTTTACATCTCACTTGATGAGAGAATGTTGATGGCTAAATAAAGAAACAAAATAAACGAAAATGAAGAGGAAATATACAATGAGGTGAAGATTATGATGATGAATTTATGATCATGAAATTATGATGGATAAGTCTTTTTTTTTTCTTAACTGTTGTTTAACGCCAAGAGCATTGCGATTTTTCTTTGTAAGTAACCATTACATCCCTTGGCCGGAAAAGATCAGCAACACCGCCCTATGGCAGAGAACACATCAATTGCAAGCAGAAAATGAAACAGGCCTAAGAATATGGGGCTGGATTGGGCACACGCTGAGAAAACCAACATCAAGTACCACCAGACAGGTTCTGATGTGTGGTTTCCTCCCCAAAGAAAGAAGAAAAAGAGCTGGGGTGAGAAACACCTGCCGATGGGACCTCCAGTCAGGCACTAGGAAGATGGGCCTCACATGGAAAGCAGCTTGAGGTGAAAGCATAAGACACAGGGGCTCTGGAGGACTCTCGTCGAAGGCCTACACCCCAGGAAGGGTAACGGGCATAACTTACAAACTAACTCAAAGATTGCAAACGCAACAGCTTGTACGATTTTGTCCTTTGTCTGGTAGAATGGACTTCAGCCAGGAGCATTTTCATAAACCAGCAGCTACCCATGGAACAAAATGATTTCATTAAGCCTTCTGCTTGGCAGCAGACATTTTGTTTGTATCAGTCCATACACACAATTTATGTTGCTATGTGGAATACTATACATAGTTTGGCCTATTGAAAACCACTGATCCTTGTGTGCTGTTCATCCATTTATACATGTGAATTAATGCCTGATGGGTACCAGTTAGGGACAGTTTCAATGGTTGAGTTCAGGTGGTCCATTCTTGACACAGGTTTCGTGTTCTTGCGCTTGAATGGCGTGAACACGACCCAAGAACACTGTTCTCGGAACAAAATCACACACTACCTCCTCGTCAGGATGGTTTCTATGCCCTATTGATATAACAAAGTAAGATTGTGGACATACCAGGGAAATGCCCAACACCCTTAGGGATTGCATTCTCAGCACTCACAGGCTGTTGTTGAAATCGGTACACAACCTTGGATGGTATTTAACAGTAGGAAAACAAGAAAAACTAATTCCTTGAATGAAATAGTTGTCAGTTACATTTACCTTATCCCCTGCCAAGAGGACATGCACTAGCAAATAAACAATACATGGAGGTAACTCATTTACAATATCATAGTCAAGTCCAGCACAAGTCCCTGCAATCTAGCCCATCACACGTCATCCAGTCTTAGGCCATGTCACAGACTTTTCAGATGAACCACAATAAAGCATTCCTTTGTCATTGTTCATGCTGTTACTTCTGACTGGTCTTATGAAAGGGCTTACAACTGACCTTGTGAAAGTATTTGCAACTGGCCTTGTGAAGGGACTTGCAACTGACCTTGTGAAGGGACTTATGACTGGCCATGTGAAGGGACTTGCGACTGGCCTTGTGAAGGGACTTATGACTGGCCTTGTGAAAGGACTTGCGACTGGCCTTGTGAAGGGACTTATGACTGGTCTTGTGAAGGTACTTGCAACTGACCTTGTGAAGGGACTTATGACTGGCCTTGTGAAGGGACTTGCGACTGGCCTTGTGAAGGGATTTGCGACTGGCCTTGTGAAGGGACTTGTGACTGGCCTTGTGAGGGGACTTGTGACTGGCCTTGTGAAGGGACTTTTGACTGGCCTTGTGAACGTACTTGCAACTGACCTTGTGAAGGAACTTATGAATGGCCTTGTGAAGGGACTTGTGACTGGCCTTGTGAAGGGACTTATTACTGGCCTTGTGAAGGGACTTATAACTGGCCTTGTGAAGGGACTTGCGACTGGCCTTGAGAAGGGACTTGCAACTGGCCTTGTGAAGGGACTTGCAACTGAACTTGCAAAGATACTTGCGACTGGCCTTGTGAAGGGACTTGCAACTGACCTTGTGAAGGGACTTATGACTGGCCTTGTGAAGGGACTTGCGACTGGCCTTGTGAAGGGACTTGTGACTGGCCTTGTGAAGGGACTTGTGACTGGCCTTGTGAAGGGACTTGTGACTGGCCTTGTGAAGGGACTTGTGACTGGCCTTGTGAAGGGACTTGCGACTGGCCTTGTGAAGGGACTTGTGACTGGCCTTGTGAAGGGACTTGTGACTGGCCTTGTGAAGGGACTTGTGACTGGCCTTGTGAAGGGAAGTTGGTGACTGGCCTTGTGAAGGGACTTGTGACTGGCCTTGTGAAGGGACTTGCGACTGGCCTTGTGAAGGGACTTGTGACTGGCCTTGTGAAGGGACTTGTGACTGGCCTTGTGAAGGGAAGTTGGTGACTGGCCTTGTGAAGGGACTTGTGACTGGCCTTGTGAAGGGACTTGCGACTGGCCTTGTGAAGGGACTTGTGACTGGCCTTGTGAAGGGACTTTGGTATCCTTCAGTGCAAACTCCCCTTGGATATATCCAAACGTGACTAATCACTATCAATGCATGTTTCATATCCCGTGTTTCCCCAAACTCTGTTAAAATAAAAACCGTATGAATGTAGTCCCTACAGATATGACAAAGTGTGAGTCTTTCCAGCGAGCGGATAAGACCATTAATTATACAGTGTATCTAGCTTACTCCTACTGCACCAACGTGAATTCTTCCTGGTGCAAAGTTAAGTTGGATTATTAGAAACATTGCTCTTAGTTTCTACAACCAATATCTTGAAAGCCTTGTATAGCTTGATTTCCCAGTAATGGATTTCCCACATTTTCAAAGTCTTAAGTCAAATGCTAAAAAAATGAAACCAAACTTGTTAAGACCGCAAACCTTCCTGGTTTCATAGTATCCTTGATGGAAAAAAACCATTTCATTATATTCTTTCACTGCATGTGGATTTCACATCATACTCCACGTGACATTATATCCTTTTTTTATAATCTGGAGTCTGATGTAACCAGAAGATAATATGTTTGTCAAGGGATCCAGGAAGTGTGAACATAGAAAAAAATAATCAGAAAACTTAAGCAGGAAATGTATAACATGTTCCAGTTCATGAAAATTGCCTTGCAAGAAGGAAATTACGAACAAATTGTGATAAGCAAAGACCGTACAGAGCAATAATTTGACTCATGCAAGCAATGACCACAATCTTTCAACTAATGTAAGTGCCGGTACACTGTCTCTTTGTTTGATGGGTAAAAAGCAACAGATTCTGACTCATGAACCCAGTTTGCCAGTCAAACCAATAATCAACAAATAATAACCACATCTAAACTAAAACAAGCTTGCCTAATTCTCTACAATTTGATACAAAACTGAAATCCAATGATATCGGTACATACATGTACATGTAGTTCCTTTGTACAGTGTAACATGTCCATGTACATTCATGTCATTATGCATCTTCAACGTCATAGCAAATAATCAGGGGATTGCAGAGTTTAGAATGCAAACAGTAATTCACTGCAAACATGGCATGCAAGGTTGTTAGATTGAGGACAGTCAAGGTCAAAGAAGTTTAACCATTTTGGCCTAAATGGACAAAAGCCTAAGAACATATGGTAATTCTTTAACAGTAGCCAATCAGCGTTGCTGATATAAAAATGTTATAAATCCCCTACACTGCCAGAAGCAACAAATTTCAACAATAATCCCATGTTCTCCCCTTGCGTTAAAACCTTGGCAATTATTAAAAATCCATGTACATGTGCATCTATGAAGTTCTAATCCAACTGGGTGCAGGATTTTACTGAAAAGCTTATTTGACACCTTTGCCTGACAGTGTTTAAAATTTGGGTCATTACAATTTTCATCCAATTTTTAAAATGAGCTCAATACACTTGCAGAAAATCTTATGAAAGCCTGGGGCAATTGCATAATGTGGTGATAACATAAGGGAAATATACAGAGGTCCCCTAGCCTCTTAAGGGTGAGGGTTCTTGTCTTGGTAGGACTCACTTTACCCTGGGGCAGTCTGTGTGTACCTGGACAGAATAATGACTCCTATTTACACGAAGCTCAAATCCCCTCAAACCACAAGATAGAAAGCAGAGAAACAACTTTCAATGGTATCCCTGCACTTTTAAAGTGACCCTAAACACAGTAATGTGACAAGTTTAGGAAGGCAAGAAACAGCCTCTTCAATATTTGTGCAGGTTTAACATTTCACTTCTGTGACTTCACAACAAGGAATCTTCTGACGCTGACATAGAGGTTTATAAGCAGGACTTCCAGTTAGAAGCTTAATATCTTGAACCTTGAACAGTCATTATTTACATAAATTACCAATCATTGGTTCCTATTAAAAACTTTACAAATCTGCTCCACAACTATTTTCTCACATCTGACTTCAAGGTAGACAAACCAACAATGAGAAATTTATTTATTTGTTTAACATTTCACTTCTGTGACTTCACAACAAGGAATCTTCTGACGCTGACATAGAGGTTTATAAGCAGGACTTCCAGTTAGAAGCTTAATATCTTGAACCTTGAACAGTCATTATTTACATAAATTACCAATCATTGGTTCCTATTAAAAACTTTACATATCTGCTCCACAACTATTTTCTCACATCTGACTTCAAGATAGACAAACCAACAATGAGAAATTTATTTATTAACAACTATCAAAGAGGGCGTAAAACCTTGGTACATGTATAATGAATATTCAGCATATTTCAGGACCCACCTTCCCACGTTAGGGTAATATGTAAATTTTTTGACTAATATGACCAAATACGGTTAACATGGGAAAAATTTGAAAACGTGTGGAATTTCAAAATTTGCATGACATTTGGATTAATTAGCATGATCTCTGCGGGGTTAAAACTGTAGTGAAGCATTGGAGAGGCAGCAGACAGATCTTGACATAGAGAGACTCCTGATCGGTCATCATGCGATAGCACATTTTGATTTCGTCGATTGAGCGATAGCTCTATGAGAATTTGAGAAACAGAGATAGTTTGTGGCGATAGCCCAAAGCTTCATTGGAAAGCGTTAGCTTAACTTCTTGGAAAGTAAAATCCACGGTTGAGAAGTTAATCTACGGAGACCGATCGTTGTTTCAAGCCAGGGAGTCAGACTTTAAGACTGTTCGCTCGCCTTAAAACTGTAGGTTGGTATTTTGTTGTAGAAAGCTATTTTGTATAATTTTTAGTCATTTTGCTTTAATTATTGTATTCAAGATAAATTCGAAATGTCAAGATTACCTCTTATAAGAAACAGTCAATGTTCGTGTGGAAATCCCGTGCATACTGCTTGGATTCATGTTTGTAGAACGGCAACGCCCAGCTTGCATTATTCATAGTGACTATTGTGTACACATGCATAGCCCTACCTTTGTAGATTTAACGCAACACGGTGTTGTGTAGAAAACTCATTGATTTTTGGTATTATTTCTGCATAGTTTTGGAGCTTTATTGTAAATACGGCAATAGCCTTATACCTTTTAATTCTAAATTTCACAGGACTCCCTTTAGTAGAGTTTCAGAAGTAGAATCTTCCTCTTTGAGGGAGAGGCTACCCCGTTACCCCGAAGAGAACCATAGCGTCGTGGGAACGGAGGACCTAGAAAGGGGGACTTGCGACCACACTACCTTATCAAATTGACGGAGATCCCCAGAGCGTTCAGCCGGTGGAGTGACGACACGCTGGAGGACATGCATGAGTACTCATATGGGGGATAGTAATATAATGAATTTGTATTTGTAATGTTGTGCTTAATATATTTTTAGTTTGGTGTAAATTCTTGAAAACCAGACTCACAAGCTCTATCAAGGATTTTGTGAAGATTGTAAATAATAATAATTTTTTTTTTACTTTTTTGTTGTATAGATTACTACCAGTTCCTGAAAGTTTCTTTTAATGGCTTTGTTGACAGTGAGTGAATATAAAAAGTGATCAATCTATATTCTTTGGACCCGGTTTGTGACAACAACAATCATGAATTTCCAATTCCTGAAGATAACCTACATGTATCAAGCGTGCTGTTTTGGAAAATCTTTGATAGTGCCTAGGAATGACTGTCATAACTGAATGCAGGGAATGTAGGATTGAAGAAACCCTGTGGAGTAAAAATACCACTCAAGTTGAATTCCTCCTGCGATTGGCAATGATATGAGAGTGATAATGCTATGTTACATGTTTTCATAGCAGCCTCAGGAACCACATACTGTTTACCACTCTCATTCAGGAAATGATTGAGGGTTTCTGCAGTTTTGTCATGTACCGGTACAGTACTTTTAGTGTATTGGCTTGGAAAGTTGTTAAAAATAGCCATTCTTATCAGGCCCAGCATGCAGCAAGTCGTGACCTTGGTCAGCCAAGTCCACGCTACCAGTATATCTGTTGCAGAATCCTGACGCCAAAGTGCTAGAAATCCTTAAATCAAATGGCTTCACATTTAGAATTCTGCAGTCATATCCCTTGGGTCAAGATGAATTCCAAATTCCTCTGAATCTATGAATGAACTCAAAGAGGGCATTTGGACTGCCTAATTATGAAGGCAAGTAAATAGGCATTTTATTGACATGAAAGCATAAGTCTAATGACTCTCTGATAGGATTATGGGATCCATCTGTTTTGGGTACTTGAAGAAACTTCCTTCGTTAGTTGAACATTTTCAATTGATCCCATTTGAAAATGTTCAACTTTATGCCAATTTGGATCTTTTAACCCTAACCCTACATAATACTACAAATTACTACTTGTTGTAAAATGTAGTACTGAGCGCTGTTGCTTGTAAGAGGACATGACTTTATTGTTCTGTGAAGCCATAAAATACAATAGAGAAGACAATGTACCATAAAGTGCTGTGGCACTATGAATGCATGGCTTTATTGTTCTCTGTACAAGTAACAGTGGAAGTAACCTAGCCAGAAGTAGTAATCTGTAGCGCTAGGTCCTTCAGGCTCAGACTATTACTTAGTATTTTGTAGTACTGTGTAGTGTAAGCCAAACGATATGCTTGGCGGTTAGGATTAAAAACCCCAAACTTTTCATACATCTACCTCACTTAGCCATCAATTTGTTAGATGTTAGATAATGAGTCATACCCTGTACATGCAATGGGGAATTCCTTAGACTATGACTTCAGACTATGCTTCCATCATTTTTCCACCTTATAGGAACTTTACTCGTTCTATGTTGTCAATTCGGTTAAGTAACGTCAAGCACTCAATTTCATACCCAGAGATACCATGTAAGTTAAAACTACAGTAGTTAAAATCATGGACTTTGATGAAAGAAGAATTCAGTGGCAGGGTTATAAGTAAGGATGCACCAGGGTATGGTGCTAACTTAACTGAGCTAACTTGATCATGTACAGTCAATGATGGTTAGATAAAAACTACCTGTGTTACCAAGTTGGTAGCAGGACAGTTGGATACCAACACCAAGGTGAATTAGAAAGCACCGCAGGGAACCATGGACTGCTCACTTTCATAACTACAACTTTGTCAAGCTAGAGAGTCTTCTAGGTGAAACAAGAGGTGAGTAATAATCCTTGTTAACGAAGAATTTTTGCTCAGACTTACTTCCAAGGGTTGAAAAAGCATCAAGAGGCATAGGTTGAGGTTTACCTGGCATGCAGAGTTCATGAAGCCTCTGAAAGCTTGTCTGGATGTCTCGATAGGATGGACAAAGTCGACCGAGATCCAAGACATCAGGCTGGGCCTTGGAGGGATGGATCAGGGTTAGACTGCCTAACATGCTGGTAATGGAATTGGGCAAGAGATGGAAGTGGATGGGGTTAGAATCCCACTCAAGTAGATTAAAAACTTCATCGTCACAGGCTATTTATAAAAAAAAAACACTCTCTAATGACCAAGTAATTCTTAAATGATCAATCATCCCTCTCAAGAAACCAGACTTCAATTATTTCAAGACCAAAACTCTTTTGCAGGCATACCCAAAATAAACAGAGTCCAACAAATTTGTGCACAGTTTACCATATGGTGTTGGAATTTGTTTGAACAAATCTGTTGCTTCCACTTGGCTTCAAATCAAAACAAGAAAACTCATAAATCAGGCCAAACTAACTTGATTTCATGGTCTGAATGGACTGTCTCAGCCCGAAGTGGAACTGCTCTCATTAACATACTCCCATTGCTATGACTCCAACACCACATCTGAGGAAAAGCAAGAAGGGTAGAAAAGTACAAACTCAGTCTAAAACCAGAAGCACAGTGGAGTTTTGACAGCACTCAAATCATTACTGTTAAAAGTATTCTATATTCAAAGAATAAATACGGTAAATTAAAAGAAAATATTTAACACCACCTGACTTTGTAAAATGGTATTTCTTTAGTTACTGTACTTCACTGATATTTAACCTGGTGTTATTATTGAATGTGAAGTCATTTATCAATACAAATAATTTAGTGCAAATTGTCATAAATTTTGCATATTTTGGACTGTCACTTACGGGTACTCTGCCGCCTTCAAAGTGTGGGGCTGCTTGGATCAGTTCCCCATCAGACACAACCGATGGAACCACAAAAACTTCTGGAAGACTGAAAGACAAAATCAGCAAACAACATCACACTACTGAACTCTGTTCTCTAACCCTCAAAATAACGTCACAGAATGACTCCCCAACTTTTGCATATGAAGCTTGCCAGATTCTTTTCCTGCAATCACTCGATTATTCCATGATAAATGGAAAACATCTGGCTAATGTCACAGCTTTCCCTACATACTGAGCAAAACATTATATTTTGACTCTTGGTTTTTTGTTATTTTCACTGATGAATTCTTAAATGACTGGTCATTCTTGTTCACCAAATTAGACTGTGAACTTTAAGGTATGGAGACCTTGAAGTCTTTACTAGCTAGACATTTCAACATCAATAAACATTTAAATTGTAATAAAAGAAGCCATTGAAGTTCATGTAAGATTTCACAGTAAAGCTTAAGTTGGTGGTAAGCCACGTACCTCTCTGATATTCTGAAGTCCTGATTGACAGCAGTCACTCTCAAATTCCTAGCTCCTGTCCTATCGATCTCATCTTGCCAGTCTTCATATCGTCTGAATTGTGGTGTCCGACCTGCTCTCTCCATAGGTTCACTTCTCTCAGGCATGTCACTGATGGCAGATATTCGCTGGGAGGAAGGCCGGTATACTGCAGTCACCTGCTTCCAGAGACAAACAGAGAGAAATTGGCCTGACAGGTACAATGAGGTGCTATTAAAAACATTTCAACTTTTGAAATATTTGGGATTATAATAACTAATCATTGTATACAATGTTCAGAGACAAAGGAACATTAGGATTCAAGTACTTACATGGAACAGTAGAATTTTTATAGATATTGGAATTGGTGTAGGTATGTACATGTACAATGTATGTACTGTTTTTGCCAGAAATGTTTTTGCAAGATATGAACAGTATGAATTAACACATCACGTTTTGGGAGCGTACATGAATTTACAGATTATCCATAGCTTAAAGTGTTGATCTTTACAAAACTCATCTAATCAAAGTCTTTTTTCATGGGAGTTCACTTACTGCTACCTTCGGTGCTTTCTTAGCGTTGAGTGACTTCCACTCCTTGCCACCTTTGATATTCTGTGAGTCTGTTGCATGATTGGTTGCTTTAGAAGAGGATAACGATGAAGATGACAGTGGTAACTCAAAGGAGAAGGCAAAAAGACGATGCAGATTGGTGATGTAGGCATAGTGTAGAATGGTGTTCATCACCTGTACGAGGAGATAACGAGATGGAAGAAGCACCTACTAAATTACATGAGCGTTTTGTCTTGAAAGAGCTTGCTGGGCAAGACCTGGTTCCCTTTCAAAATGCCACACTAGGTATATGTCTGAGGCTGGTTCCTGGCTGATTAAATCATAAATCTGTGGACTGATTACTTCTAGAGAAGATTTCAAATGAGACAAATTCCGATTTTAATTTTCTTAGCTACCGGTATTACATGTAACTAGATCTTTTCATAAAAACCTTGGTAGACACTTGGTAAATATAGAAATCTGAAAGCTGCAAGTAATGCCACCTTCTTGTCAGATCTGAACGGACTAACATTAGAAATGATTACTTTATATTTTATAAATCAAGAGACAGAACAAGTACATGTACTTGTGCATGTATGTACACGTACGGTACATACATGCACCTTAGACTGTGGTTACAAATCAACAACTCGTCACTGGCAGTTCACTTCCCGCAAATGGAAAAATGAAGCTTATTTTGACATCATAAAACATTTCCAGGCAAATTTGCTTGAGTTGAAATTTGTTCAATATTTTAGGAATCTGGAATGCAATTATCTAATCTAATGTTTCAAATTCATGTTCCATTTCATTTATTTGTGTAGCCTCTTACTTATACAAGTAGTTATGAATAAGATGCACTCGGGCTCCAGGCAAACACGGTATTTGTGTGAAGACACCTTAAATGCAATATATCCTGAATTTCTTACGGTCTGTTAAGTAAGAAACAGCCCAATAGATTGTCTGAAGTGACACAGCACTACCCTATCACTGACATCTCCTAAATACTGACAGGAAACCGGAAGACCTGGCAACAGTCCAGATAATCTCCTGCTACCGCTTATTTTTGGCAGTCCCTACCCTCTGAGCAACAGAGTGACCCGTCAGGGATATCCCAAGATAAAAATGGATAACTCTGGCATCTTAAAGAAGGACTGACTCTAGGTGTGACTGCTAGACGAGGCAAAGCCTCAACAACAGGAAAGTAGTGTCAGTTAAGAGGGATGTTTTTGAACTGGCTGGCTGCTCTGTGTTTCTACTTCTTGACTCTGGTACAGAGGAGATAACGTACTTGGTCCATTGCTACGGCCTGAATGCACTTGAGGAAAAGGGAAGCCAACAAACCAGGCGAAGGAGAGGCCACCATCAATGAGGAAAATCTGTCTTTCCTGAGGTTGTTAAAGGGAAATTATTTTGTCCTTCATGTACTATGCTCACTTTCATGGCCTCACATGATTAAGTTGGACTCCACAAGTAAAGAACAACTGGAGGTGACTTTGATTGGTGTCACAACCTTTCCCCTGCCCTACTGTACCTTCAGGTAACTAATATACCTGTAAGGAGACATGGTCTCTGCCTGAATCCAACGTAGTCTTCCTTACCGGGGCATTCAGACCAAAGGGTCATAAACAGGAACCAGTAACAGTAGACAGGTAGACAAGAGGATGTTTTTGACAGTACAGGGTTTGAGGGTGTGTTCCTGAGTCCCTAGTAATTTAGCTCAAGACCATGCCAACCCATCAGCAGCATTCAGTCTTTAGGAGCCTCACTCAAGGCTACAATCATATTTTAAAGCAATCAATTTCCTTTTTCTCCTCCCTGGCCAATCAAGATCCAGCGCAATAATGTGGGGATTTTTAGGATTGAGGGAGGTTGAGTCTAGTTGTTGTAACTTATATTGTACATGAAAATACTGCTCTAAAGCACTTTGAAACTAAAAGGAACGGATCTTTTCCTAAAATTTATCTATGTTTCAAATTTGCTATTTTGGGTGATATGTCGCATCAGTGATGTTTTCTCGCAAATACTTTCAATGAGGAAATGTGGGGTGTGCAATTTTAACAGATAAACCTCAGAAACATGAACAATGGTTTATGGTTGAAAAAGTGCACTTTCCAATGAAATCAACCAGAAAGGGAAGTCAGGCAGTTTTTATACAGCAAAGAGAAACAGACAATTGCCTAAAATACACTCGCTCAAAACAAAATTCATGCCAATAGAGTACAAAGATTGTACCATTGATTTCCTTTGGTGGAGGATGTTAGAAGATCCAGGAAGCAACAATGCCCCTGTTGCTACAAGAATTATGGGCAAGTATGTATACATGTACATGTATGCCTGTGTGTACATACATGCATGTACACTGTCTGCTTTAATCAAGTCTGCCCATTTTTATGGTTTACTTTATATGTGCCCTTTCTTGTCTCTTATGTCTAGATTTCTTGCCATATGTGTACATGTCATTGGTGCTTTTTTATTTATCTGTTGGTACCCTTTTAGTCTACTTTTATGAGCTTTATCTTGCCTTGGAATTTGGCAGATATACCAGACATGTACATGTATGCCTTTTAGCAACAGATTAGTTTGAAATTTTCATGCTCCCCTCCGCATCCTGCTGGATTTACTTTATTTTCATAATTTTAATTTATCACCACAAGTGATTTTCATGGTTTGGACAATTTTAACTTTAGTAGACTGGTGCCCTAGCAATGCACATACAAGTATAGACCTAAATCCTGTGTACACTGAAGCTTGTCTTCAAGGGACAAGGCCAAGATGAACGCATGTCGGCATAGAAGTTTCCTGCAATGACTGGCATGTTTTGTAGGAAAGCATTTCATTTTTTTGAAGCTTCAACTTACCGACTTGACCTGGCCTTTGTTGGTAAACTTGAAGCTGAACGTGTGGACTTTGAAGTTCTTGCATTTAATCTCCACCATTTTGATGCTCCTTGAGGCATTGGTACCAGGCTGTAACTGCTTTCGTTTGCTAGAAGATACTGGCCAGGGGTGGGAAAGAACAGTTACTTAACGAGAACATCACACTGATACAACAGAAAGTATATCCATTTCCTTGGAATAATACAAACCCAATGAACAACCCAAATACAAGATCACTTGATGGATTACAGCAAAGGAAATCTAATTACTAGGTTACATGTTGTCAGTAGTCATAGATGTAATCAATTTAGAATACCATCAGCTACTGTGTATGTAAATTGAGGCAATAGTTTTTATGATTTGCTTGTAATGAAGAGGTAAAATAACTTTGAACAGAATCTGTCGAAGTTCAATTTGAAAACAAACATATTCAGAAATGCACAATATTTGCAGCTTTATCAAACACTCACACTTGTCTAAACATGAGATTTTTAAAAAATGAGAGAATTTTCAACAATTTGGGATTTCTCCAAACCATGTGCAATACTCTTTACACTAATGTGATTATAATATTCTTTAATTAATGTCACATACCTTGGAAGATGGTATCCACACATGTAAGTGGTATGTCATTCTCTTTAAAGAGCTGGTTTTTGCGATCTAATTCAATCTGAGGGGGGCAGAAATCAAAAGAAAAAGCTTTAAGTCTTACACATGGAATTGAAATGAAACCAATGATTTCCAAGACCATGTATATGCATTGCATTATGTCTACTGAATGCTAGCCAATATCCTGTATGAAAACAAATCAGCATGTGAATTGTATTTTTCAATATTGGATGTACTGTATATTGTCAATGTCATTACAACATTGATACAAATGTTTACAAATGTATCTTCTCTCATGGAATATATATACATAGATTATACATTGTATAAAACCTCCAGAACAGGAGGACCAACAGCATGTCACATGATGAATAACAAAGAAATAGTATCAATAGCATTATACAACTATAAATTATCTGCACCATTTCCTCATGCAACAACAGTGTACAGTCAGTAACGGTGGCTTCTTGAATCAGATTACAACATGAGTTTGAGGATACACCGGTGGCATCTTGAATCAGATTACAACATGAGTTTGAGGATACACTGGTGTCTTCTTGAATCAGATTACAACATGAGTTTGGGGATATACCGGTGGCTTCTTGAATCAGATTACAACATGAGTTTGGGGATACACCGGTGGCTTCTTGAATCAGATTACAACATGAGTTTGGGGATACACCGGTGGCTTCTTGAATCAGATTACAACATGAGTTTGGGGATATACCGGTGGCTTCTTGAATCAGATTACAACATGAGTTTGAGGATATACCGGTATGTAAATATCAAGGGAAATGATCAGACAACAAGTCTTTCCTATGAAAGATCAAACTAAAAGTACTGTACACAGGTGTATATAAAACAAGAAATAAATGCATGAACCTGATTTTCTTTGTGTGTAGCATGAGTGGGTTAATACTGCAATATTGACCAAGCATGATGTTGACCATGCAATATTGACCATGCATGATGTTGACCATGCAATATTGACAATGCAATATTGACCTCCAGATTATTCGTGTGCATACAGTACAATGTACATGTATATCAGATGTCCTCAACTGATCTCAATGCACAGCACTCTCCTCTGCAGTCTTCAATGCATTCAAGTACACACATACATGTACATGTGTAATCCTCTCACTGATACAAATTAGTAACTTCCCAGTATCTTTGGGTTCAAGGCAGAATCAATTCCTACAACGGAAAACTCTCACCGTGATTTGAATGTCAGTCAAAGGTTGCTGGAATGGAAAGGTCAAATGAACATACATTTATTTTGATACCATTTAGAAATGTCAATTGCTTTGCAGAAAACATGTAAATTTGGGGGGGTGTTAAAAAGTAACATTTGAAAAGTTGATTTCAGTCCTAGTTATTTATTGCAAGGATTGTACACACTCATCACTGTATGATCACAAACGACAAACAAACAAAGAAAACAAAGGCTTTCGTCCATCCTCATCAGTCTGTCTTTGTTCATGAATCTCTGAGGTTCATGTGTGAGTTCAGTCAACAAATACGGTCATACGGGCAGGTGTAAGTAAACAGGAACAAAGGAAAACACATTACCTGTCCTCTTAGAAAAACTTGTACAAGACACAAATAATTATCACCAACAAAGCTGGACAGGATTGCACTGGGACTAGTAACATGATAAATGGTAATGATTACTTCATACATTTAGCTACATGTACAAGTACATGTGCGTGTATACGCAGGCCTATACATTATTGTGGTGTCTGTCTGTACACAACGGCATTATTCTTAGCGCATCAAGAATCACATGGGTGTATACAGCTGTACATTGGGGAGTCAGGTTGGTGCAGTGTTTCTTTCCTCGCCTTCCACCTCTGGGGGCGTGGGTTCAAATCTGGCTCCATCAATATGTGGATTGGGTTTTCAGTCCTGAGTTTGTGAGTTTCCCCCCAATATTTATCTGGGTTTTTCCTCCCACCTCCACTAAGATACCGAGCACGATATAAGGCTGATGGGTACCCCCCCTTACCTGTCCAATCCCTATGCACACTCTAGACTATTGTTACCTAACACATCCCCCTAGAAGTCTACAAAGAATTCCCGAGACTCGGATCAAACAATGACCAACACAAAGGCGGGGGGGGTTCTCTCCATCCCATATCTTGCATCATATGACCTCTAAAACTGACCACCCCTTCATTTCTTCTTCACTCGTTATCCTGTAATTAGCACTAAATGCACCTGTTGGATGATAAATAAAATAAATTGTGTGGGAGGCTCCATCACTGAATGTATAAATATTCTTGTGTACAGTTATTGTTAGAATACGCCACTGGTTTCCCCTGATGTTGGTTTTTATCAAAGGAACTTAATACATACATGTATGCACATCATACCTGTATACACATACATTATACATACATAATGGGTCATTCTATAAATTCAGGGTCCACAGGCATGACATTTTTGTGTCCTTGTAACACCTGACTTGTGTAATTTCAATGGAAATATCAAGGAAATTAATTTCAAACTTTTTCTATTTGTTTGGAAGGTAATCTGCATTAATTCATCACTCTCGGAAGTTAGAGAACGTATTCTGAAGTTACAAAAGTATATGTCAGATGTGACATGGACACCAAAAAAAATGTGTACATAAATGTACATGTGCATAAATGTACAGTATATGTACGTGTATGTATCAGCTATCTCCATGATACATCTATGACTAACATGTATGTACATGCACACATGTACATGCACACATGTACATGCACACATGTACATGTACATGCCAGGCCATTGCCTGACCAGAGAGAGGAGGGTTTGTCAAACCCAAAAGTGAAACTTGTGGCAGAGTGAAGCTCACATGGTGGTCCTGGAGGTTAGGACATTTGTGTAAATATCAACGGCATGGTGGCCCTGGAGGTTAGGACATTTGTGTAAATATCAACGGCATGTCGTAAATTGGCCTGGAATAAATTTGCTCATCACCCAACTTCCTGAATCGGGCACTGAGTGATGAACAAATGGTATGAACAATATCATGAAAAAGTTATTTTAAAAGCCAAACAATGAGCAGAACTCAAAAGGGAGTGGAGGGAGGTGGAGAGGGCAGAGGGGGTGTTTCATTCAAATCCTCCAAACCCCCTCAGAGCCTACAGGCCTGCCTGAAATGGAATCACATGAACAGTACACCCTGAACAGTGCATGTCCATGTCCTGCACAACACTGCCAGTGTACATGTACATACTCCCATTCCAACAGCTATTGTACATGTACACATGTGTTACTTCAAGAAGTATGTACACGTATGTTACATCAGACTCATTCCCCAATCCTGCTGTACACTGCATACAGTCCACGAGTAACAGTGCATTACATGTATACCATGTATGTAAGAGAGAGCAAGCCTCCAAAGTGTGCGGCAGGACTGAATAAGAAACGTACATGTACATCTTGAGATACATAAAGTACATCTTGAGATACCCACTGCTATATCTGACTCGGAAGGGCAAGCCAACCCTGGCAAACGCAATGGTCAAGTGGTTAAGATGTCTGCACTAGTCATAGGAAGTTGTGGGTTTGAGTCCCACCCGAGTAAGCTTGTGACTTATTTCTCATAAGTTCTTGGACAAGCACTGAGTGTTCAGTGTTTATGAATCTAAACATTGGAGTAAGTGCAAAACCTAGACTAGTGACATGTTCTTTGTTCCTTCTTCTAAGGCACATTGATCAGAAGGTATAAATGTAGTTCCCAATGGTTTGCCGAGTTCTATCTTTCCAAGTTCCTCACAAAAAATCCTCAAAAAGCCATAATGGATTTTGAAGGATGAGAGGGCTAGGGTTAAACCACCATGCTGGAATCATATGAGCACAGACATGAATAGGTACTGTATCGGTACACTGTCTGTAGACTTCTGAGGGTGCCAAATCAATGGATACCTAATATAATTAAATTTGGCAGTTCCGGGGAGGGGGTGGGGAGTGGGGGGGATTTATCTTTAATGATTAACGGTAAGCGGGTACAGTAAATGCAATCTATCTAGCTCTCCTAGTCATGATGCATCCCCCATAACCCGCAGGAAGTTTGGGTAGGGATGGCAATAATCAAGCAGCAATCAGCGTCCAATCAGATGTTTCCTGTTGCCAGTCGGTGTCCATGGAGCTTGTTTTACTTTTCCTTCGGTCTAGTGGCTGAACTAAGAAGGTGGTTCCTATCAAGTTTTATGATGTCTGATTTGGTTCCACATCTGAACGTGTGAGGTTTTTATGAAAGGGAATTGCTCAGTTCGAAACTGGTTTTAAAACCTTGTCATCAGCAAATGTAAATTACGTACATGTACAGTAAAGCAAGCAAACATTTTGAGATCCACAAAGTTTGGAGTATTTTTCTTATAAGATGGCAAATGCAAGTTGATGAAGATTTCACCACAGCCAAATGTGCCGGTATTCAACATTCTTCATTCCAACATTTTATAGCATTCCATGATCAACTTTCAACATTCGCCCCTCAAAATTTGAAATCAAAGTTTGTAGTTTTAATAGAGAAATGAAAAAACGGTTTCCTCATGATTTTCTTGTGAAGCATCAAACAGAGAGAATACATGTATCTTGACTGCAGTGCATTGTGGGTAGCATACAAGTAGTCTGGTTACTTGACAGGTCTGCATTTCCAAACAGACCATGAAGGCTTTTGAAAGGCAAAGCATTCTCCACGCGGGATTTCTTCACAGGATTCAGAAGTATGTAAGCTACATGTACAGTAGGTCTGTGGGCAAAAGTGTTCAGGAAAATTTGGAAGATTTTAAAAGTGTTAAAGTCGGCAGGTTTTCAAACTTGGTACAAACCTGTATGGTTCCTGAACATGTATCAATCTTTCACTCTTGCCAATCTTTAGCTTCCACTTATTGACCATAATACCCCAGTATTTCCTGTACACACACAACAGATCATCTTAGCTGACGGTTCTAGAAACTGATGGTGTCATGAAGACTATCAATCTAATATCCATCCAATCTAAACTTCATTCCATTGTTTGACATTCTAAACAAGAGTTTTGTTTACACCATCATGACCATCTGAATACTCAACTTGCTCAATATTGAAACCATATTGAAAACTAAACCCAGTTTCAGTTTTGACAGACTTGAAAAATCAATTGTTTGTTAATGTTTGCATGACAGTCAGCAAGATCAATTGTCCCAACTGTGCATGTACAGTATACTGATGAATCAACGCATACTCAAATGTTTGATGGAAATAATAACTATAACCATGACATTAAAACACAACTATACAACACTTGTATTCCTTTACTTTCCAATCATTTTGATCTTCAGATATGAACAAAAATCCACATTGCAAAAGTTTGCACTAATTTCATCAATTAATTTTTAATAGAAAACAAGTTTTCTGAGACAAAAAATCTAGCCCCACATTAAAGATTCACCCTGATACCTGTGTACATGTACATGTAAGTTTAGAAGTCTATTAAAGCACAAGAGTAAAACCTGAAAACACCGTCTTAATTTTCACTGCGCACCTTGGCAAACCCATCAAGCTCATACCTGGTACTAGTAGGTTAGAAAGCAAGTGAAATCTTCAAGTGATTCCGGCATTTATAAAGCATGCACTGAATCCCAAAAAATCCAATGTACACATAGAAATGATGCACTATGCCAGGCAGCTGAACCAAACAAAATCTTACACGTACATCACCAATAACACAAATCTATCCAGCATTACCCACGAAGTGTCAAATCTACAGAATCCAACAAAAGGTCATTTATGAGCAACTTCTGCAGAACTCCGTACATGTACATGTATCCAAATTGTTCAGAAATTGCTTATTAATTCAATGTCTAAATTGATGAGTAATGTACCCCTGGTATGTACATGTACAAGCCCGATGCACAGAGTATGTCATTTCCTGTACATGGAAAAGCCCACATTTGCCAATCATCTCAGATCATTCAAATGGATTCACACTTGAACTGCAGGTCTAACCCCATCTAAACACATCTAAACCCCAAACCATCTTCATTATTCCCAACCAACTACAACTCCAACCCAGCTCCATGGACGCAAATCCCCCTCACGATCTCCCAACTTAGCCATGCCAATAACTTCTCCGACCCCACCCTGACCCCAACCACACCCCATCTCTCCTCCAACCCTATCTTGACCCCAACCCAACCATATCTCCTCACCACTTCAACCCCACCCTGATTCAACCCCACTCTGCCCCCCTTGCTACTCACCAGGTGATGGGTGGGTCTATTGGCACTAACAAAGCTGATCTTGAAGTTGGTGCAATACAAGGATCCTGAGATACCCCTGTTGAGACCGCTGAAGGCATCAAACTTGAGAACATTATGAGCTTGGCCAATGATCAGCTCGCCTGATGGAACAACAAAAGCCAAAAATCACACAAAATATGAGAATCTACAAACAGTCATTACCGGTAAAATAGTTGAACCGATGAACTGTCGATGGCTTGACCATTTGGACGTACCAGTATGGACACATACATGTACACTCTTACATGTATTGTAGTGATTTGACATCATAAGCACACATGTATGGAGTAATACTGTGTTATTTTCAATTTCACTAAAGAAAACCACATTTAACAAAAGTACATGTAAGCCATGTTTTGTGATTGAGGAGGATGAAAAGGAGGACAGATAAAGAACTCCATTTTTCTGGGTGGGAAGGGGACCTTGTTTCTGAGAGTAAGGCAACATTTTGGGGCTTTGCACACACTTTGGAAGGAAGGGAAAAGAAACAGACCCAAAAAGTTCACCCTTTTCTCATCATTCCCCCCTGAATTTTTGAGAGGCTCATTTTTGGGGGGAGCATGGCTCCCACTACCCCATCCATCCTTGAATGAAACCATAGTGTACATTTGTACATGTACATACACATGTACTTACTGTGCATGTACATACACATGTACTTACTGTACATGTACATACACATGTACTTACTGTGCATGTACATACACATGTACTAACTGTACATGTACATACACATGTACTTACTGTGCATGTACATACAGTGTTCATGTATAGTACATGTACATGTATTTTTATCATTTTACAGTGTTTAGTGTTACATGTACAAGTCTTTGATAGCAAATACAGCCCGGTACAAATGTACATGGTACATGTAGTGCATGTTTGCTCTCCCATCCTGTGCACAAACACACCCTCTTGAAATTGACCTTTGACATGAAGTTTAACCTGCCACAGTATCAAGTATAAACCCATCTGTGCTGGTCTACAATATGGTCACTGTGGGCTGATTAATCCAACGGAATTCCGTTAACAGATGGCTCAGATCTGAGATCACCCCATGCTGTATTAATCATTACTGTGGTCAAAAGGTCTGCTAAGCTGAGTATCACGGGAACTTTTATAACAAGGCAAATACATGTACATGTACTTGCCACACGTATACATCTTTACAATGAGTTTGAGTGCCAAAAAGGCATCTACTATACGTGTATGTACGGTACTTGTTACATGTACATGTATGTACATGTATAACAATATGTACATGTACAGTACATGTATGTATCAGAATTATTTTCAATCCAAACAAGCCAGCATTGTTCTTTGCACTGTGTGTAATTCATAACTTATCACATTCCAAACAGTCTACACAGCCAGACATAAGTTTGTTTTCATTATTCACTTCCAGTCAACTTAATATCTCCTTGACAACAGAATACTTTAACTTGGTCACTTTACTTTGTTTGTCTCCTTTCTTCCTTGGCTACATTTCAATTTTCTGGGATTGCAGGATGTGACATTCGTATATTGCTGCCCCACCCTTAGTTAACTGAAATTAACAATGGCATGTGACATGCACAAACCATGCATAAACTGCATGGTTTCCCTGCTCAAATGACAGGAGTCAAGTTGGTGTACTACAATCCAAGCTTCAAACAAGGTTTTCATGTAACTATCCGTATGTGGATTGAGTTTTCAATCCTACCTAATTCCCTGAGTTTCCCTGGTGCTGGTGGATGACCAGAAATGAATAAAAGTGAAGTAGAATAAAGTAAATTTAACTAATCCCCTTACCCCATCCTAAATGTACATGTACATGATGGCCCTACCACATCTCCAAGTTCCCACTCAACAAAAACTGAAACTTGGCTTTCAAAACTGTAAACTACCGTGAATAACACTTCAAGCACAAGTACAAAAAATCACGTTACTCTCGCTCAGAAATCACCTGGCTAAGAAATCTGGCAAAAGTATAAGACCCCTTCCCCCCCAAATTCAATTACCATTTGAGTGATAAGTTGTCATGGCTTTAAACCCAATCTCTAGAAATTACTATGGGTATGTTTATGTTGGGTGGTGATCAGTTGCCTAAATTCTAGCTTGTTAAACATGTACATGTACCAGTAACTATCAGCAAGAAATTTTCCCAGCATGAACATGTATTTTAGTGGTCTTTGTTTTCAGTAAGTTGTATACACATGTACATACATGTACATGTATGAATCTACCAATTATCACCTATAAATTTACGATGTCAGGTCAACTCGCCCCTGACCAACTCGCCCCCTGGCTGACTCGCCCCCCCGGAACATCAAGCAAATATGGCCGGCCCGATGCATTAAAAAAAACAAACAATGGTTCTAACCAACGATACGACACGAACGACTCACGGACGGATATTTGGACATCACCACTAATCACTTATTTATTCCAATGCTTCCTACGTCCACTGTCTGATTAGGTTATTTGTACATCCAACATACCCTCAGGATCAACAACTTCGAACCCTCCATCCCATTAATATTTGGGTATGTGACTGTACCTTCTTGAAGTGACCCGATATCCAGTTAGTTATAGTGTTCTGTTGCTCATTCACTCGACTGGGACCTCACATACATGTATACTGCAAAAATTGATTTAGGTTCTTGGATATACGCTTTTTGTGTGATTTTATTCGCATAATTTTTATTCCTTTTTTGGAATTGAATATCTTTGAGAGTGCTCTTAATTTGTTTACAAGTACTGGACACCAGATGACATGACTGTTTTTCCATGACGCCATGACACCGACAGTGCATGCTGGGATATAATTCAATATTGCCGATCAACAATGTGATCCTTGATGACTGTACTCGCCGAATAAATCAGTATTTAGTGTTAATTGTGAACTAATAAATGCATCCTGTGAAGTTATCGGAACCTGAAAGTGTGTAGCGACCGTTACACCCTTTGTCATAAATCATGTCTCCTTTACACTTCCGTAGGTTTGCGTCGCCGGGCATTATGCCTAATATGTACCATTTTTTAAATCCGAAATAGTCTGCAAAGTTAATTACTTGGTAGAGTGTAGGTGTTGTGGTGCACAAAATCCCATAGACAATACACAGGAAACGCTTCGCCATGGCCCATACACATGATAATACTGAATTAGTTTTACCAATATAAAGAAAAGTATTGTTACCCAAAATTCCACACAAAGGGAATATCCACCAAGCTTTAAACAAACTCAACTTTGAGTGCCTGCTGCAAACCCCAGAACCTATTTTCAAGGGCAGCAATCGCCGATTCCATCTCTGACTGATTGTATTTTTTATTAAATGGTGAATGGGCCGGCCATACGTGCTTGGCAAACTTAGGGGGCGACTCGGTCAGGAGGCAAGTCAGTCAGGGGGCGAGTCGGTAAGGGGGCGAGTTGGCTAGGGGGCAAGTTGGTAAGGGGCGAGTCGGCTAGGGGGCGAGTCGGCCAGGGGGCGAGTTGACCTACAATCAAATTTACGGCTTGAATTTTGGTACAACTACATAATCAGAGCAGTAGATACTGTGCTTTTTAACATTAATTCAGGTAACTTACCTGGGTATGTGGTGAGTTCATTCAGGGATATATTCGTCTTATTATATTCATTGTTATTCAATTTATCCAGGCCTGGTAAGCCAAGTAAATTGATGTCTGATTTATTTCGAAAAACAGGATCTCTGATAAGTGACCACATGATGATGTCAGTATGTAGTAATGTGTCCACTCAAAAATGTTGGATTTGCTCCAGTGAGTTAGATTTCCACACAATTCACGATCAACTAAGATGACATGGCCTTCTGGGAAAGAAAGACGTAATCAATCCATTTCCAAGCCTAGCACAAAAGAAGTAGTGACCTTTGGTAACCACATGATGAGACACTAGATGGACTATTTCTCTTCCTGGTTTAGATTCTTGACTATGATGACATCATTGCAGCTATGACGCTTCATGGGTGTGGACAATACAGGCTCAATAAGAGTCTTGAGTTCCCGTCTCTCATGTGACAGAAATAGTTGTTGTATGACTATGATGACGCGGTTACATCTCTCTACAGAGTTGAAAAGTAAGGAGGATTTTGGCTTTTGAAACAGACTTCCTCACTGAGTAGAGGCTTTCGAACAAGACAAATGATAACTCCAAATTGAAGAATTAACTATTTCGACTTGAAGAGTAGCATAGGTGTTGCATGTATAAAGTTGGGTTGATAAACTGAAAACCTCCACAGGCATCAAATCCAAAAATTCCAAGAATAAGACTCCTGACAACTCCCACGTCTACACCAGCCTTCACCAACAGTCCAAATCTGAGTGGCACTACACCACACAAACCATTCACTCATATACTGTACATGCTGCTCACAGAGGGCAGATCCCAAACCGTCTGCCTGGCCTAGAGTGGGGAAAACCATATTAGGAACGTCCTGGGATAAGATACAGTCAGCCAATGTGAAAGTTCTCATGGGACAAGAACCTATGCCTAAACTCGGTAATAGACTCGGTCAGTCTGGCATTTACCCTCATAAGTGGGACTTCCTTTTGGTCGAGTTGAGGCCAGCATCAGACACCCACCGACAGCTCCATATTACTTCCTGTGCACATTTCCGGAACAGATGAACGTTATGTACATATGGTCCTTCTGTGGTAGTTATTATTAGAAAGGGTACATCATGTATGGAGTTTATCAAGGTTTAAGCTGCTTGAAGAAAAGGGTACAGTTTTCCGGAAATTAAAGTGCACAACAGCAAAGCAAGATTCAAGTACATGTAATAAGTACATTTTTATTTCCTAAGTGCGTCATGACTGTCAATGTAAATTTAAATTGGCTGTAATATAAATACATATTTCCCACAACGAGGAACAAAACTGAAAAGACTTAAAAGGGCTACCAAGTAAAACAAATGGAGATCCCAAGTGATATCATAACTTCAGAACAAGCAATGACAACCCAGTACATGTACAAGTATGTACTATACAGAGGAAGAAACTAATTACATTGGTTTTAACTCATGACCTACCTGTACATGTACATGTAAATTGTATGCAATATGACAATGACAATGGCAATGGCAACACTGACCGCATGACAATGACAGCACAATATAATACATGATGTGCAATCATATGAATTATTCATGAGTAACTGTATAATTTGGTGTTTTATTCTACATGTATTTTAACACTGACTTTATCAAATCCTTTGATCCCACAGTGCAACACAATTAAATAGTAAATGAATCTAGTTTTTATTTGTCTGGCTCAGAGATGAAATGGCAACTGACTGAAACCTTACCTCCGTGTACAAATGCCTCTGGTTCTGGGATTTCGTCGTGACTGTCGTCGACTGGTGGAATATGTAGCTGAAATGTTGGTCCCTTCTTACTCTTAGAAGTTTTTTCCTGCAACAAAGTAGAAATTCAAGCTTGCACTGACAGTTGAGTTTCTACTGTTGAATGTCAAAAGTTTTGAAAAAAGGGTACAGAAATAAGCTTGTGACGGACTATCACAATTTTCTGGGGCCATAAATAAGAACAAACTACACACTTATCAAACTTGTACCCTTTATGCAGGTAATGGACCCCTAAATTAACCTATTCAAAAACTTGGGGTTTGTGACACTCAAAAATTATGATGGTCCAATGTGGAATTCTTACCTAGGGCACTTGTTGGCATCCAATCACTTGGAAAATAATTTTAATTGGAAAGGTGTTTTCCGCTCCACTTTCGAAGTGGTCACTACCAGTAAGTTCCAATTTTTCATTTTGGGGAGAAAGGGTGAACAATATGCCCAAGCAAACACCAACAACAAAGAACAATACACATCTGCTATAAGAATGAGCTAACAAGCCAAACATGCATAAAAAGTATTCCAAGGCATCAAAAATAATTTATACACGTGGGCCTATCGCATCCAAAAAGCTTGACCACGTAGGAACGCAAATTTAGATTTCTAGCAGTTTTCAAATAATGCACTGATTAACCTATGAACAAATTTGAAGAAAGTAACAAGCTAATGAGCAGGATTAAGTAATAAAACAGGTCAACTACCTATCCATCTCCAAACCAATGTACAACTGTAAATCACCAAAATATTGGAAGGTCACAATTAACAAACATGTAAACAAAACTTGTCAAACAAACAGCAAAAAAAAATTAAGGAAACAAAAAAGACATGGTGAAGGCACAAATCCCTGATATGCTTGACAAACTGCAAATCATATGTTTTTAAAAGAAGAATTTAATATTGTAAAACTGTAACTTGCTCAGGCTATGGGGCTCCTCAGTCGAAGAGGTGAACAAAGGAACCAACAGTTCTAAGGGTAGGCGTGTAGCTACCAGCACCAAGGGTGCAGCTTCAAATACACAGTCCATTATCATTTCAAAAAAGTGGAATTATCCTTTTATTGTTTAAAATTGGATCCTACCTACAAAATTTCAAGATAAACATTTATCACCTTTTTGTGATGTGTGGCTATGGAGCAGTCTCTCAGGGAACAGAGTCTGAAATTCAACTTTGTATTGGGCCAACCGTCCATGACCGTATAGTCACCAGGTCCCTTATTTCATCAGTTACTGTGCAAACTATCAGACTTGATGTAATAAGTTAGGGACCTGGTGACTATACAGTCATGATGGTCACGGACATTTAGGCAAGGTCTAGGTGTGAATTGTATTTCATGAACATGAATTCACAACAATTCAAGTTCACAACTTAAGGCAGTTATCAGCCTTCAGTGTTAACATGGTTAACTGCGGGACTGGTTCAGCAGATCAGGATCTACAAACATAACAAAAAACAAAAAGCCGGCAACATCCGCACAGTGGACAAAGTAGTAACCCGGGCCTCAATCATGTCAATCATGGTATCACGCTTCCCTCCCATTGCATTGCCCATGCATGGGTTTATGTTTTTCAGTAAGTGGTGGTCATGGTGGTAGTGGCACTGTGGTAATGGCAAAATTCTATCCAGCAGGTATAAAGGTTACTGCTGCAAACACCGAGTTTGTTTTACAAAATTCGACCCTAACATTAAAAAATCATGACCACAATCAGAATTAGATGTCAGATCATCGTCAACATTTGACATCGACGATGTCAACAGCCGCACCCAATGTGTGTTTCTCCCTTGTGAACTTACCTTTTTGGATTCAACAAAGAGGCTACTATTTAAGTAGGACTTAAAAGTGGGCTTGTCATTTTTGCTCATGACGGTTTCCAGGAAGTTTCCCAATTTACAGCGGAAAACCTTATCAGAACACAGCCTTCGCGGTATCAGAATCAAGAAACTTTACTACGCTCCGCCATGTTTTCTGACATACATCAGGAACCAGACCATTCATAATTTCCATTTTCACCAGTCCTGCAATGCGAATCGATGCCAGGCCAGTTGGGTCGGTTGTCAGACAATGTCAGATTTCATTAGACTTGTTTCAATCGTTGGATTTTTTCCCTTGCGACGATACCTAACAGATGCAGACTTTCTAAATGGTGTTGAAAAACTTTGAACGATTACAAAAGAAATGGTATGAGTCAAGTCAAAGGTGGGCGTAAATGAAGGTTATTCTATTATCTGTATGGGTGTACCCATCGACCCTCAAAACGGAAAGGCGAAAAAGTAGGCAAGACTGAAGAAAATTCCAAATTTCAAGCTCACAGCTGAGTGCAAAATTTCGGCGAAGAAAGACCAAGCAGCTCCACAACCGACACTGGGAACTCAAAACCAAGTTGACCTTTATCTTTTTCTAGGTCACTACAACCATGGAGGTACTACAACTGCCCATGAAAAAAGAAACTGCCTGGTCATTTCGTTTTTTAAAAATGGCAACATATACATTCCAGCTCTTTAATGTTTACAAAAATAAAGTTTTACTTCGGAACTTGTTTGAAAAATTACTCGAAAATCAGGTTCTTTGAGCCAATATAATTTGAAAAGGAACCAAGCAAATGAAGAGAAGTCTGGGGAATCCGTGGCAAAATTTGGTGTCTGTAAAGCGCCCTCTATTGAATTGTGTAAATCCCCACACACTCACTGAAAATGCAGGGAAAAATTAAGTTATAAATACGGAGATAGACCATGGCATATCCCTCACGAAAGATCGAAATAATACAGCATATATGTGCAATGCTTTCCAAGTGAACAAAGAAATATTTTATTAAAACAGTTTTTTAAATTATATCCCTGCACATGATCCATGCTCTCAGGAAAACCAGGGCAAATAATTCATTCTGGGTCACCAACAGAAATTTTGGCATTCTGGGGATTAATCATAAACACAACTTGGTAAAATATTAACAAGGACAATAAGAGACCATAAAACAATGGTTGGTTAATTTAAATAGCTACTGCCTCATAGCTAACAAGTCTAAGTTATCTAATTTTCTCCAAAATGAAACTCTTATTCATCAAAAAGTACTAATCTAACAAAAGCTCAACCTGCCTACATAATAGTCACTGGCCAGACTATTAAAACAAATCCTGAATTGTCTGAGAAGGCTGCATTGGATTGAGACTACCTCTTGAATGTGGATACCATCTTGAAGGTTGAGCACAAAGGCTAGCTTGTGGCTAACAGTAATGAACACATCTAAGGAAAGTAGCAACAGATGTTACCACTGGCTACCGTAAGCGCCAATGTTAAGACAAGTCATAGCCACAACTTTAAGATCTGGCCCAAGTCAAACACTTTAATGTGAAGTTTCTTCTTCAATCATTGACCCAATGCCTTTGTATCTGCTATTCCTCTTGGTGATCCAGGTTTACAGGAAGGGGGGTATTCCTTTATGGAGTTGCATAAGATGCTAATGTTTCTTGTTCTTGGCTGCGAGTACTGCATTCTCGTACTTTGATTTGCTGCGATACCACAAAAGAAACGGGATACCAATAGAGGGCAGAATCATGACAGCAAAAGCCCCCCAGTCAACCTGGAAAAGCAAATTGCAAGAGACAAGACACAGAAAATTTAGAAAGTGAATTAGTATCTTCCAAAAAATTCACTACTGAAATGTTTCAAAGAAAGATTTGAGGATATCACATCACATGTTCACGACTGACTTCAGACGCTTGCCCGCATCATTTTTTTTGTCCTACTGTTTTTCCTTTTCTCTTTTTTTTTTGACACAGGCAATTCATCAACTCCTGTTTGTACCCCTCGATCTTCTTGCAGTGACTTGTACTATGTCATTTGTGTTAAGTTGAGATACTTGTACATTCTGAAAAAAAAAGACTCTCAACAGTTCTGACTTGGTAGTTGCAGGTAGAGATGAATTTGGTGATGTTTCTGATGGCCCCCTCTGATGGCTGAAAGCATTGTGTTTCATGCGGAGCTACTGTTAGGGAACAATGGCTCTGTACAACAGTTATCACAGTGCTTACCACCATTGGTGAGGGCCACTGTAAATGGTCAATGACAGCATCACCATGGTCAGTGGATTCATCTACATGTATATGTAGACACAGAGGAGCATCTCTAGATTAAATCTCTTTACCTCATTGAGCCGGGATGAAAGACAGACTACAAGGTCAATATTTCACTTACATAGTGAGGTGAAAATTTTCTGTCAAAATCCTTGAATGGCACAATGCCCTCCTCTCCTGGGAAACTGGTATAACCGATCTGCACAAACAAATCCAACATAACATTTTAAAAAGGAATATTTCCGTACAAAATAGCCATACAAGAGCACTTGAAACCATTTACACGTATGGCATCTAAAATCAGCTGCAAGTGTTCCTAATCAAAAAGAAACGTTGGACTCTCGACTAAGTATGTTTAATTTCAGAGGCAACAAGGTCGATAAACAAGAGAGAAAATATGTTGATTAGAAGAAGATTCATGCCCTAATACTCCATAAAGTGGGCTTTAAGCTTTGTGAATCCTTTCTGAGTTGGACGGTGTTAAACTGCATTGAGTGTGGCATGTCACTTAATTCATAATTTTCAGTTTGGATGAAACATGAATCAAAACTTTTCCTCACCACTACTTCAGCATCTTCCGATGGTTGATAGGCTACTGTTGCTGATGAGAAGTTGAAATACCCAGGTTTCATTGGTTGTAGGATGATAGTGTGGGTGACATTACTGGCTGGAGCAATTCGGTCCCACTGAACACGGGTCTGGCCACTCACGACACGGAAGTCTGAATCGTGGAAAGTTTCGTCAGCGAGGGCCACATTGATGGCAGCACTGTCAACCCAAATTACATCACACACTAGCATTACATGCATTAAGTATTGCTTTTCTAATGAAGCTGAAGTAGACTCCTACTATCATATTGAAAATTAGTCAATCACTAGGCTATATAATGATCATCAGAATAATTTTTTTCACGATAAAATTAGACTGAGGCAATCCATATCTCATAAGCTACTCCATAAAGATTTCACTTGGACTTCCAAAACCCAACTCCCCAGGTGTTCTTGCAGGAAACCTTCCTGAATCCATCACAATCCACCATATGGAAGAGCCTATGGCTCATCTGATGCTTAAACATTTCAATGATTATCATGTTCCATGTTAAGTAAGCGACACCAAACTGTATATGTACCTTCTTCAGATGGATTCTTCAAGATCTGGAAGGGTTATGTTTAATTGATTGATTAGTTAGGGTACCTGCTGCCAACATTGTAGATGCTGTAGCGAATGGTCAGGTCACGTCCTTCCACTAACCACTCATTCAAGATGTTCTTTGATGCTAGGAGTTTAGCTCCTGAATCTTGGGAGTACCCAAGACCCACAAGGCACAACAAACCAACCACAAAAAGCAACCTCATCTGCAGAAAAACAAATAACAATTTATGGTGTCATAGGACAAGAGTGTCATTCGAGGAAAAGTCCATTTTTTTTTTAAATCCTGACACTTTTACCAAGAAATGGCATTTTCAATGAGAAAATTTCCAGAACACTATGGCTAAGGCAAAACTACAGAGGTCAAACAGATTTTACAAATTTATTCCTGCAGGATACATGAAATTGGCCTCATCTTCCAAAAAGTACTGGTATTTACTTTGCCGACCTTGTCTAATTTTTTAAAAGGAGATTCGTAGAGTCCAAGTTACTCAGACTAAGCCTTGTGGTTATTAATATTAAATTGGTCTTGCAACAATGATCGCCTTTTTTTAATTAAGAAATAAAACACAGATGAGTTACCAAATGGGCTCATCTCAAGAAAAAGTCAATGTGTGCATGTCTCAGCCTATTTAATTAAAATACAATTGTCCATAAACCATGAACAATGTTGCTGTTGAGCACAATCTTTGAAATTGCACAAATTTTAAAATTTGCACGACTACAGATATTGCCATAAAAATTGCACGCAGCGATAAAAATTGCGTGGATACATGAACCACAAGCAAGAGTCGTAAGTTAGAGACTGGCATTATTTAGATGTTTCACATGACTTTGTAGAGTCCGTTTCGCGTGTGATGTGTACTGCATGTAAAGAGTGGCACACTGGGGCTGGGATATGATACGTTAATATGACGCTGGCCAGCTGCGATATGTCAGATGAAATTTTGCCATTCCAGCATCTTGATGAATAGGCCTGTTGCCTGAAAAGAGCAATTAAATTCCCCTGTTGACATTTAATTTGGAAAATTCTTAGAGCCATAGTAATTAGAAACATATCTGCAATAAAAGTAGGATCTCAGACAAAATAGATAACAATCTGAGAAAATAAGTGTTTTGAAACGGCCTAAAAATACTGGTTTATACAGGAATCCTGGCCTTTACTTAAGGCAACAGTTTCCCTGCTTGACTGGCATGACTGGTGCCAGACAGCTGGAGGAGACTTCGAAGGGAATGGGAATCCCCAAGCCAATAACCAGGCCCGGTTGAACGCTAACCGTCACGACTCCCTTTAAAAAATTGCACAGTTCAAGGCACAAAAATTGCCCACGTTCAAAGACTGCATTTACTGTTCTGTACAGATTTGAAATATGCGCGACCAAATAAAAATTACACAAGGAAAATTGCGCAAGTCGAGCAAATCTAAAATTTGCGCACCTTCAAAGACTGCGCTGAATATTGCTACTTGTTGTAGGCCTAGGCCTCAATTACCCCCAGAACTGTCGGGTACGACGTCTGCTCCGCTCCCGCGAGTTGGGAGAAGAGCAGACGTCGGACCCCACAGTAAGGGGTTGGCCTCAAGTCCTACACGTTTTGACACCAGGCTATCTTGATCTTACACGGGCCGGGAATATAAAGCAGGGAATTTCAATCATCGTTTTGCCTACAAAATACAAATTTCCGACGAGGATTTCGGTTGAGGTCTACATAAGGTAATTCTGCAACGTATGAATAATGCATCCTTAGGATTTGGGGCGATTCAATGGGCTCATTACAGGTAATTTCGAGCATTTTACGTTACAGAGAGGGGACCACATTTACCGTGTCCTGCGAATCCGCAAGGGAAAAGAAATTGCCAGGATGTCGGGATGTGATTGGTCAATTTCACCAAAATGTCAAAGGTTACGTACATAAATTAACTAATTAAAATTCGTCACTATCTATATCTCCTGATGAAAAATATAAACAAAATAGTTATATCAGTATAACTTTATAATACGATAATAATTTTATAATTTTTAGTTTTATTTATTTAATATATTTATTAAATAAATGTTAATTTATTACACATTTTATATCCCAATAGTTTCAGTCTTGATGGTTGGGACTGTTATTGAGCCAGTGTTGACGACTTCCATGACACCAACATCAATCTATTACTGCTGGCTACGGTACATGGTGTGACAGGTGCGTGAGTAGATGCATGTAGGTGAGCAAAGAGTTGTTTGATTTTTATGTAAATCATGGATTTTGCTGGTTTGTTTCTTTCCTTTTTCAATTGTTTTTGGTCGGTCTTCTGGTCTTGTTTAGTCATGCTAGTTTGGTTATTGAAATTTTGTTAGAGATGCTAAATACAGCTATACAGTTATAAATACCTGGTTATTTGCCTGTCAATAATCAAGTATCATGGCTAGGTACAAGGTCAAGGTGAATGTGCTCAGTTCCTTAGTCCAGATGGCATAATTCATTAATTTTTGTATGAAATCATTGAACTGACTGGTCATTGTGTACGGTGACGTCTCAAAGTCAAGGGAAGGATTGCATGTTAAAAATTTAAATTCAAAGTAAACTTGGATTTTGGATTGTGTCAGAAGGCAAAAGAGATCGAGGCCACCAGTGGAAATTGTGCACCAGTAATTCATTGTGTTGTACTGTGGTAAAATAGTAATCCATACTGTGTTATGTGTAGAATGAAGTTTCTAAATCTGTTAATGGAAGCAAAGTGTTTGCTAATTTCAGTGACAGGTACGGACCCTACTTTTGGAAAGAGTTCCACATACAGACAACACTAATTTTCCCTTAATATGTTATAACAGCCATCAGAAAGTGATAACATGTCCTCAAAAGTGAAATTTAGCTAAGAAAATTCCAAAGCATTTAGTTAGAAAGCACTTTTCCTGACAAGTCCAATAAGTTTGTGCACAGGGGCATCAAGTGTTGTCCGTATATGGAGTTCTCTCCCTACTTTTTGTAAAGGGACCAAGCTACTTGGACTAGACAGGTTGCAATGCAGAACTGCTTAAAACAGTTAAACAGTTTACATATTGAAATGCCATATTATTGCATTTTCTGAACCTTTGCATTAATTTGGAGAAATTGTAAGATTGAAATGGTCCCATTTGTTTCCCTAATGGTATAGGTGTGAAAAGATATTTGTGGTTAAATTGTTGAGTTTGCATTTGCATTTCAGGAGAATGTCCCACCAGCGATACCAATCATGGATTCATCACAGGTATATGATGATGTCGAAATGTTAACCAAGGCGGGCAGCGTTGAGGTGACTAAGTGTAACATCACCAAGGCCGTTAGCAAATATCAAGAAGCCTATGAGATAGCACAGAGATTGGGATCAGGAGAGGTCTATGTGTCATGTGCTTGCAACCTTGGAGCAGCTTTACTGTCACAGGGAGATCCAGATTCTGCCATTCAACATTTGGACCAAGCGCTGAAAAGGTTAGAAGAGGAAGAACCACCGAAAACTGAAACATTAAGGGGTGACATACTGTTTAATCTTGGACTCGCTCATGCCATGAGAAAAGACCTTCAAAGTGCGATACAGTACTTCAGTAATGCTATTCATGTCTTTAGAGAATGCTCTGATTTGAAGGGATTTGCCGATTCTTGCCAACAATGTGGAGAGCAACATGTGAAACTGTCCCAACTTCTGAAGGCGGCAAAATATTTTCGGGAGGCTGCGGAAGGTTATCACAACTCAGGACGTGCTTTCTTGGCTGCCAAGATGGTAGTTCGTCAGGGACAGTGTCTTCATGATAGTGCAAAGTCAGAGGAAAGTCTTAGTGTGCTGCACGACCTTGAAAAATTCTACTCACAGATAGAAAACAGTACCACTGACTCAGGTACGTGTATTTATCATGAGTTTAATCCTATATTGGCCCACATAGAATCTGTTTCACATTTCTTCTATGTAAGAGCAAGTCTGTGCTTGTATGCCTTTTAGTGTCCCTTCATTGCTGTCGCAAGTGAGCCCTACTGTACGTGTACATGACATGATCTGCTTGCATTAAATCGTCAAGTTCTGTAAGACCTTTTAGCCAAGGAGACTGTTCAAGGAACTTGTTGGTTGGTTTTGACCTTTGTACAGGAAAATTAGCCAAGCTGTTCTGTGATGCAGGGTGTTTGCTCTTCCAGCTCCGATCACCTAAGAGTGCCTGTGTGTGGTTACATCGAGCCCTGGATGTGATGAGGTCAACCAAACACAGTGAAAGGAGCAATGAGAAACTTGAGGCTCGAATTCTGTTGGCTCTAGGGGAAGCGTGTAGCGCCCTCTGTGACTTCACAAAGGCAGTCATGATCAATAAAGAAGCATCTGCATTATATGGTAATAGTGTAATGAATTGATATTTGTAGGTTGTTGTTGGTGGTTCATGCTGTTGGCATCATCAGGTTTTACTCTCTGTCTTTGTTGGATTCACGATATTCCATACATGGACATGATCTTCTAGGGGGATTCTGTATTAGTAATCAGAATTGTTTCCTGAAATTTCTCCATCACTGGGGTATAAATGATCTCCATAAATATTCAAGGTCACAAATATGCAAGATACTTCAGTAATCACCACGAATATAGTTCTGGTCAAAAGTCAAATGAAAGAAATGCCGTATGGGGTGTTACTTCAAATGCGGATGCTCTTTTCTGATGTCCAAAGCATCCTCCATAAGGCATGGCTAAGAAGCAAGTACCATTGAAGACTGCAGACCAAGATGGTTAGTTTACAGTTCAGTAATGTTTTTGCATCACTGTGTCTTAGTAACAAATGCAAACAGTGCACCGTCAGGGTTTGAGCCTGATGACGTCACAGTATAACTACCCTAGCCTTCCAGGTTGTCATTTTTTGTGTTTTTGGTCCTGAGCAGGGAAGCTGGAAAATAAAAAAGCTAGAGGGAAGTCTTTCTACCAGCTTGCTGAGGCATACAGACATCTAGGAGATCATCACAGTGCTGAGAAATACTACCACATTGCTTACCAGACATTAGAAGATGCAGGTATGCCAACGGAAGATGTCATGGAACAGTTCCACAGGTGGAATGATTGAAATAGCCTCAATGGAAAGTGCCCCAATGGAAGCAAACAGAATAGTGGCTATGGCCTTATTCTTATAACTTGTGTGTTATCGTAAGCCACAGCCTGGTAATATAGACATTGCTTGTACTTATTAAGGTGGTACTGCTGCTTGTTCCTATCAGCAATTATTACTAGGGCTCAGGAATAGCAAAGGTTTGGAAACCATCTGTCTGTACACCTTCAGACTCAATGAGGACCAACCTGTCCTAGCCAGGAGCGTAGCTTGGACACTGCTTGTTCCCACTGCGAATTTGGAGCGTCATTCAGATCATGTCGTATGGCCGGTTCATACTTTAGGCGAATGCAAAAGCAATGCAAATTTGACACTACAAAATATTTGCAGTGGAATTTCCTTGATTTGAATTGTTTTTAACTTTGGCGAATTCCCAACAGGAGCAATTGATCTGATGTCACAATGCCATTTTTGCCTTTGCAACAAGTACGAATTAGCCTAGACTAAGCCTCCCTGTATTATCCTTTTTTAGTGTATGATAGACTTACTTTCTTTTCAAAATACAGGTCTCCACGGCTTCCTTTGGCAAGTTTTGGAAGGACTCGCTGACCTGAATTACCAACGACGACAATTAGATACATCTATTTCCTATTACAAGGAGACAGTTACTCAACTCAGTCATAGCGATGCGCATCCTTCCATCCAACGTCACATTGTCAGTAAACTAGCCACCGCCCTGGAAGTTCAGCGAGTGGGCGTGGTTAAGGCGGAGGCTTACAAGAAGAGAGTACCAGTCCTAGTTGAACCTGAAAAGGTAGCTCTAAGTATTTGGAAGCAAGTCAAAACTCCTTGATTGACTTCTGCCATCATTAAACTATCAACGTTGTACATGCGTTGTGTACAGATATACACAGTGTCTCTTAGGGTAATCATTTGTGTGAGCTGAGAAGGGTTTTGAGAAAGGTAATTTAATCTAGAGGATCTCTGGCCAGTGGAGTCAGGTAGTCAACTCCAGTGCAGTGATATAGTAATTTTAACCACATCGGTACCATGGTTGTTGTGTTGTCTTGGATGAGACAATTGACTATCATTGCCTCTTTCCACCCAGTGTATAAATGGGTACCTTAAAGGTCAGTTTTAAGCAATGTATTAGCAACACACATTGTTATATCATTATTGGGATCAATTTGCAGGATCTTGGACAGCCTGTGTCACACAATAATAGTTCACCAGACATTCCTGTTATACAATCACCAATCTATGCACCATTAACATCAACAAGACTTAGCCTGTATTCCAGCATGGACCATAGCGTGGACAAGAGAACAAGGTTAGATGTACCTGGAAGAAAGAAGAAAAGGTTAGTCCATGATGACGAACAAGACACTAGTAATTATGCTAGTCTGGTTACCTTGATTGTACAATCAAATCTCTTTGTATTGGAGAGGGTTCCAGATCCTATTTGCTCCACTAGGCTTTCCAGCTCTTTATCACATATATTTTACTCTTCACATTGATGACATTTCTGACTGAATACAATTCCCCTCTTTGTGTAAACATAGTTGACGTCAGCATGGTAGCCAATCATCTCCTTGGAATTTAAATACTTGTCACATTTTTCTTTAAGCTTCATATTGTGAACGGTATATATATAAACCTTTTGTTTTCAGGAAATCCAAGAGACATGGACGCAGACGGAGTGGATCTTTTGATAGACCTGTGACGAAGGGAGTTGGAGAGTACGATACAGAAACAGACATTTCTCTGGTTGGGAGGTCCAAGAAAGGAAAGAAATCTTATTACAGTAAACTCTCTAGGCTGGAGAGTGAAGAAGTGAAATCGACGGGGCAAAACAAGGTAGCACCAAGAAGACTTCTATCGCATATCAAAGGATTGGAAATTGATGAAGATGGTGCAGCACCAACAGTTTCAAGGTACAAAAATGAAGAATTGTTGTGTAGAGCTTTGTTTCTAAGTTACCATTTATATTAAATATGAAAATATCTTATGTGTTTGTTCAAAACATTTGTGTGCAATTTAAGTTTACTTACACAACTGACAAGGGGTAATAGTTGTTAGCAGGGTAAGCTGATCACAAGACCCCATGAGATCGGCTCTAGACCTCACAGTCTGAAGTCACATTACTAGCCATTGAAATGAACTGCAACAAAGCATTCCTTTGTCATTGTTCACCTCTGTCACCTGTGACTGGTCTTCTGAAATGGTCTTGTGGCTGGTCTTGTGTTGGTCTCGAGTATAAAACACTTATTACTTGATATTGGTAAAGCACCTGACATGCATTCTAAAGGGTACAGGTTTAAATCCAGTATTATTTGACAGAGTTTCATATTTGACACCTCCTTGGCAGTGTTGATGATTCGACTCAGATGGAGGTGTCACCCGTGACCAAGCACCCTATCCACAAAGGGCTGAATACAGACTCCTTTTCAGAGAGTGACACAGCACCCAACAGAGGGCGCTCTGCAAGTCAGACAGTCATAACAGATGACGATTCCTCCAGTTCCACCAGCAATGAGGATGATGACATTGAAGATGACAGTGACGAAGATGACTCATTGACTCAGGTCTCAAGTGATGAGGATGGATCAGAGTATTCATCTCAAGATGACTCTGAGGAGGATACTAATAATTTTGAGGAGGAATTGAAACATTTAAGTGAAAGTCCAAGGTGAGAATTGTATAGATCATAGTTGGACAGTAATCATAAACATATACTGTGCTGACCAGTGTGCAGTGGTTGAAGTTGGGGGAAATTGGGCTAGCTTAAAAATTCCACTTGACGAGAAAAGCTAAGATGAGACTAACTTTATGCAAATTCACCTCAGTGATAACAGTTAAATGAGAGAGTTTGGCAGTAATTAGGCAGAATACACATGTGTAAACTTGGGCAGTTTAAGATTCGGCAAGAGCTTAGGAATCGGGGTTCAGTATGAGGATACAATAAAAGAAGTAGATCAAGGGAAATTTTCTTAAACTGCCACGCAGGGAAGACATTGAAAAAGTTGATTTACCGAGAGGTCAGTCTGAGGTCTGTTGATACTGTAAAAGGTTTTCACATTGACATTTTAAAAAGTCTTGACTTCTGAATTTCCATGATCTTATTTTGTATCTGCTTCATGGATAGACCTGACAGATCTCTCCCAATTTGAATCATCAAAAACCTTAACAGTGAGATGGCCAATTTCTTAGAGCTGCTTAAGCACAAAAAACCTTACTTGATAAATCAGGTAACCAGCTGAAACTCCATGTGATGTATATTGTTTTGGAATCGTATTTAGCTGTCTTTTTGTTAGCATGATAATCAAATAGATTTTGAGCCGGTAACCTTTGTTTTTCTAAGCAAGGTTTTTACGTGCTGAAGCAGATTTTGTGCTTAAGCAGCTCTATGAAATTGGCCCCAGCTGAGGTCACTTCAGTAGAAATATTGTCTATCCCAATATTTTCTGTTTCTTTTCCTTTCCACAGGCCTGGATTGGGCAATACATACGAGTATCCATCAACAAGTGAACCAATGTACGCTACCATTAAATCAAGAAGTAAGTGTAAACGTGCTGTGCCAAGTTGTAAATCTACTATTTGTGATGTGTTGCTAAAACAGTCTTGACAATGAGATTGTTGTTTACAACATGATACATTTGACAATTGAAGATCACTTCAAAATATTGGTGTTAAGCTGATTGTGTTCAGTCAGTCATCAATTTAATAAAAACTATTTTGATCCAGATAACCATTCCAGATGGATTGAGAAATCACTCTTATTTGAAGTTCTACAAGACAGATCATGAAATGAAATACAATGAAATGAATGGAATGGTTGGAATGTTCCATTTGGAATGCTGTGTTCTCATTCAAGAACAGACAGTTATTTGGAAACATAGCATGTGCACTAGCACACTGCCTGAGCGTGGTCTCTGCACAAAGCTAAACCATTCTTAATGACATGAACATTTTGATGAAATGTTAGCATTCAGAAGTCATAAGTGCTTTCGGTGTAGTGCCGATGAGTACTTGCCATTATGCAATGGTACAATCCCAACTAACATGGAAATCCTTGTGATCTGATGTCAGCATCCGATGCAGGATTTCTCCGAGGGACATGTCTCATTCATCCACACATTGTTGGTTTCTGAATACAGAACTCTCATCTGGCCAAGCTGAAGACAGACTATACGAGTCACTAGACAGCACTGCATCCACAGCCTTACTCACCTCAACAATACCAAAGAGATCAGCACCCTCTCTTCCAAGCCCACCTGAGCCACCTAGAGGCCCTCGACCATCACAGAGAGGCGACAGCCAAAGCAAAGATGAGAAAAAGCCTGCTAGGGCATCTTGGGATGGCGCAACATACCCAGAATCCTCAGTCCTTAGCATCCTGCCCAGAGGTCAAAGGTAAATGGATTTCATTGCATGCATGCTTGTGATTCCTATGTTAGTCATATATTGTGTCTTCGGGTATGGACAACTACAGTGTTGTGTCAATGCAGTAAAACTAAGCCGTAGCTAAGAATTCTCAATTTCTGCTGGTCTTTTCAATTCAGTTCAAATGAGTGGCTGTACATATTTTAGACTTTAAAAGTATTCATTTGAAACATTATTAAGATTTGCTTTTAAAAAAATGTTTCCATGTCTGTTGTCTTGGGAATTTAGTTTGTCATCGGCAACTTTTTGCAGATTATAAAGAGGGGAAATGTTTGTCATTATTGTCAACAATATTACTCAATCGCAGTTGATTTTGTCTTTCTACTTGACTAGAGAGATTGGTTTGTACCAAGTTGCAAGGCTGGAACAGGAACGGAGGGCAACCAACTCAAGGAGTAGCATATCAACAACAACCAGTGAAGCTAAGGTGCCAAAGTCAAGGGCCTGCATTGTGATGTAAAAGACACTGCAAGAGAGGAAGTGTCAGGGCTCAGTGACAGGTGTCACCGTCAACTAGTGAAGCTGAGGTCATAAAGTCAGAGGCTTGCATTGAAATGGGAACAAAGTGAGTGCCAACTTGACAGTTAACTAAAGCTTTGTGAAGTAAGAAGGGTCTAAGGCAAGTTGCCAGATATAAGCTGTACATAATGCATTGCAGTGTGAACAGGTTACCAGACTTTGATTGAAGCAGTCAGCAAGGAATTGCCTAGCCAAAGACAGATACCTGCTTGTAAATCCAAAGATATATTGCTATGGGAATCTTTGTTGATTCTCATGTTTCCGTGGTAATTGCCAGGCTGCAAATGCTTGCTACTAACAGTAACAAAAATTTCATTCCAAACCTGAACCATGTTAGGCCTATGTCTCTGCTGAAAATTCTCAAGCTATTTAATAATTCATTAAAGCCAACTGTGGTTCTGTATAGTTGACCAATCGTTTTTATCTCTGGGGAGGTGTCCCATAGGCTTAATGTATGACCAATTTGCAGGCTGAGGCATTGTGGTATAGGATATTCAAGTCATGTAATGCCACACCTGACTTCAGTCTTTCTCATTCAAAGTAAGTCAAACGTTATAAATCTGAAGTGGAAGTAAAACTTTCATATCAACTTTTACCCCTTTTTCAAGTAAACCACATTAAATGATCAACTAGGTGTTTTTTCTTGTGTACAAAGTAACAATGATGTATTTCAATTTTTTTATTATACAACTTCTGAAGTAGACATTCTTTTTTATGTACATTTTGGAAAAAGTCTTTCATTACATCATTTTGGTGGAAATTGGTCAATTTAAAATCAGTGCTGTCATTTTTGGATGTTGTTTATTTGTGTTTATGTGCTTTGTTTGGTGGTTTTTAATATCAGAATTTTACGCAATGAATATATTGATTGGCCTGTTTAATAAATAAATAAGATTCTCTTGCTAAAATATTTCCAGCTTACATGTGCTTGAAGAAATATAATGTTTTTCTGCCCCGGAGCAGTTTTTATGTAAGCAGTCTGAAGATGAGAGTACTGGCATGAAATTTTTAACAGAAAATCAAGGGCTGATTATTTTGTCAGTAGAATAAGTGGCCTGCTTCCAGAAGTCCAGGACACAATGTATATTTGCCATGTTGTCTGTGTAGAGCGGCCTTCAATCTACTACTGCAATCCCTTGCTGCCAATGTCCATGTCATACAATGATTCAAGTCGGCGAACAAAACATTCCACCTAATAAACAACAAAATATATTCCAATTGTTAAAGAACAAAAGGTAAGAAAATAAAAGGTTTAATACATGTTGGTACTGTATTTTAATACAAGTTGGTACTGTATTGTCTTCAAAGAAGCAAAGTTGTAGTCTTGAAAGGATCTGCAGTTGCTAGTTTTACATATTTCTTAGTTACACATTGAAAAGCTTCATCTTTCCATTAGGAGTAGTGAAAAACAGTGCATTGATAATTGTGATAAGTAAATGCTGGGATATGTATCTTGATGTGAAAATCTGTATTCCAATACTATACAGTCGACTCTTGCTTTAACAAAGTTGCAGGGACCAGACAAATTACTTTGGTATAACCAGGAGTTTGTTATAAGGGGAGTGGAAAAAACAAAGAAAAATAAGAATTTAAGACAATTGGATTATCTTAACGACAGCATTTTGTCATAACAGTGTCCTTTATACGAGAGTCGACTCTACATAACTTCAAATAAAATGTAACACATGAAAGACCATTCTATTAAATGTCTTAAATTGTTGACAATAAATCATGTGAGAGAGAATCATGGTCCTGTTTGCTTCATGCGGATCTAGACTGCAATCAGTGATCCAACATTGGTTCACCAGACATGTGTTCAGAACATATACATGTAAACTGTAGATAGCACAGACAGGCTTTGTGATTACTGATTAAGATTCAGATGTGTGTGAAACAAGTGGGCCTAAATATTGTGCCTGTACCTTTCAAATGAGAGATCGGGAAAAAAATTCAAGCCCAATTACCTTGTCATTATATTGCTTGTAATATATTCCAGGCTGCTTGTTTGCTTAGCAAATCAGTACTATGATTTTTGCTTCTGAGCTTCATGAATTTGATCTCAAATTGTAGCTCAATAAATTGATTTACAAAGTCTAAGGAGTCATGATTTAGAGGTATTACATTAGATTTCACTAGAGAAGACTGAAAAGTCTTTGCTGGATTTGTAAGTCTGTCATTTCTGATCTGATCACATCAGTTTGATCAAGTCAGCTTTTGATGGGCCATGTCTCGAAGTTACTGATGATGAGAGGCTGCAAGAGAATGTGGGGAAATTAACAACACATGAGAGAGGAGGAGTTGTTAAATAATTTCCTGAATTGTGTTCTTTTGGCCAAATTCATGTCTATCATAATATTCCTTAGAAATATATCTTTGACTCAATTGTTAGCCTGCATTTCTGATTGTTAAACTTTCTCCTCAAAAGTGAACTATGAATTGTACGCGAGGTGATATACTTTTTGCTCTTCTTTACATTTGATATTTTGTTCATGCGTCAGACTTGTAATAAAGTACTACAATTTGCAAAGATACATTTGATGTCCTATGTCACCGGTTGTAATCTATCATTTTAAACCTTCTTGTCTCTTTATCAATAAAATATTTATTTAATACTAAATTATCAAATACTGGTTCTAACCTCACATCTATTGCACTTAAATAATTTGCACAATTTCAACATACTTCTATTTACTCTGCATTCCAGAGAATCATTTCTATAAAACATGGGCTGATTTACCAAGATATGCACTCACTGTCCATTCACTGCGCAGTCGAATTGAACTGTTTACAGCTATATTCACACATGTACATCTCATCTTAGAACTAGACCTTCAGCATAAAAGACAAGTAAACATGCACAATGGTTAGAAATGCTTGCTTCATTAAATACTTGTTCAAAAGTGCTGTTCTCACATTAAAGTAGATAAAATTTCCAAGTTCACATGGTTAATTAATTAGCAAACTCTTCCTTTCTGATGCAAGATTTGCATATTATTGAGACTATAGCATTGTGCATTTTATGTGAGACCTTAGTTACACGTACCTTAGGCTTAGGTTTACACTAAATTTATTTCAGAAAGTTGCTAGACCTAAAAGGATTTCTTGTTTACTAAAATGAATGAGATGTTTAATTCCTTTCTCAAAAGAACTACACATAAGAGTCCTTAATGCTGCAGAACATAACCCTTACTAATTGACAAGCTATCCAGTTTGTTAGTGTAGCATCATAGCAGCTGAAACCACGCCCACTTATATGGTCTTCATGAAATGAAGTAATCTAGTACAAGAATACCCCAAATTCGATGGATGGATGTTGATACCACACACAATGTCAAACCACTCAGTATTTCTTTCAAGGTTAAGCTCCCTAGCAAGTGAGCTCAAACCATTTAGTCCATTCAGAATGACTTACTAAAAATCAAGGATCTAGATTTGCCTGGGCCTTTTATAGGGGAGTCTTTAGGAGGAATCAAAATTTAATTTTGAAATCTCAAACAGTCAGAATTTTCAGTAATTTCTGGATATTTTTCTGAAGTCAAATGCTGCATAAATGAATCATTCAGCAGGCAACAATATTTCAAAAATGAATCCTAACAGCATTTTGAAGAGGTTTGAGTATTACCGGCGAGCAGAACCAAGCTTGAAAGCAAACCAACCGCAGAGTTAAGAGTATAAATGTATGAATTGGAATCTAACTCAAGATCATCCCTTCACACAACCAAAGAGCTAGTAAATAAATGCATCCAACATACAAGTCTGTCAATGGTTTTCACCGAGGACTTTGTCCTCCTTATGGCTTGTTTTCTTTATACTGTTTCAATCTGCTTACTTGACTGCAACTGAGGACATGAAGCAAAGTGAGGACATACATATACATCCTCATAACATGCCTTTTTCATTTACGATGTGAAACCGTAGACAGCTGCATGAACATGTGCATGAACACTAAAGCAACACTGTACAAACTTTGAATCATATTTCGCATAATTAAAACCAAACTAACAATTCAGAATCTATCATTTACTAAAATATGTACTTGTTTCCTAAATTCATTCAAATATTTCCTGGGTCAGTTTATCTACACTGCGTGAAGTTTAATAACAGATATACCCACCTTTGCATTCAGAAGGGGGACATTTGTACACTTTTGAGATGTCAACTCCCCCCCAAAAAAGCTTATCTACACTTACAAGAGTATTCTTTATTTTTTTTTACATTTAAATTTCCTTGAATGGTGCAAAATGCCAAATATTGCTTTACTAGCTTGTTATTTGACAAATACTAACTTATTTATTTACGTGGATAGCAGATGAGCCGAGATATATGTACATTTGACAACATAACTATTTTAAAATACAATATGACTTGAGTTTAGTCTAACATTTATGTGCAAATTATAAAATAAAATCAATTTATTTTCATACATTAGGCAAGAGCTACAACAAAATTAAAAATTTAAAGATTAAACTTTATCCGTGCACCCTTTAAACATCTTAACAAATTTGTTAATAAATTCCTTCTTTCTTCACTAGGCTGCGACGAGGCAATAATTAACCTTCTATCCAATCTCGGATAAAGAAACATAATTTTGAAACAAGAAATTGGTCCTTCTATATTTCAAGTAATTTTTCTCTATTTCAATTTATGCCAATGGTAGTAAGCTTCCTTCTGAAAAGTTACAAGCACGAGTTCGAATCCCAATCTGAATATATCAATTTTAATAATTAGCGTTGGTTGACTGTTTTTAACACAGCACCTCTTCGGTGACAATAATGATAATTCTTGACATCAAGAGGACTACTAATATGAGGTTGACAAGAAAGGGAAAGTTAATACGGAACTTTTGGTTTCCTATCATCCTACATCCAAAGTTCCTTCACCCAGATAAGCTGCGACTCTTTATTTCTGTGACCCTCAAGATCACAATTGGTGTAAGCACCTTATGTCATCATGAACATATCACATGATCAGCAAAGTGTTGGCATACAACAGCAATGTTTGTCATATGCAGCAATGAAGTAATGAATGATTTGGATTCAGCTTGAATTGTGGAACAGTATGGTCATTGAATACAATGGAATTTTTCTCAGCATTGAAGATATGAAGAGAGTATCCATGGACAATGGACTAGCCTTTACCATTTGATCTTATATTTTAATTAACTGCCAATGACAATTTCTTTGCCAATGACAATTTTCTATAAATCATATCTTCCACTTGTTATTTCTTCTTTCCTAGTCATTTCAGTCAACCACAATATTGGTACTCAAAACTGTTGGCCCCTTTTCCTCATTTTTAATTCAAATTATGAATTAAGTTTTGTATTGCACTGTAATTTTCTTTCAATTAGAAACCAGACATTATCAGATATTTTAATGTTCCCTCGTAGATAGAATGACACAAAAGTGACAAATGTAGCAAATTTAGCTCAACTTTAGTTGATATGTTTTTGTATGTGCAAGTTTTTGAATACAATTAAAAAGTTTTACATGAATATATCCTTTGGCTTTAATATTCACAAAGATAGATCTCAAGACCACCCCCCTTTCCCACAATAGGCAGGTTTATAAAATATATGAGTGGTTTCATAACCACACTTAAATTAAATTAGCTAATGAATGCATGCAACACTTATCAAATATTCCTTAGCATGCATCTATACAGCATTTGCCAGCAACAAATTGTGTTTGCCAACCAACTTTTGTACTAGTGAATTCATGTAATAGCACTCAGCATGAGGGTGCTACAAGGTTTTCTGAAGTCGGCTAAATGAAGATGAATGTACTTCTCTGACACTTTGATTTACAAGGCAGACATTAAACACCACAGTGTATGTAATTCATTGCTTCCTACTCAGCGCATGTCTTGTCAGAAATGTCACCTAATAACAAAGAGGTGCAACCTGATGTGATAATGAGATCATGCTGCTGGGAATCCAAGCCAGGAATTAATTCCATGTAGTAAAGATCCTACCAAATAGCAGGGTACTCTGTAGATTGCAATGGTACCAGCCTATGCAAATGAACTGATCCTGTTCTATATTTCTAAGATTGTTCAATATCTGTTGACCAAATTCCTTGCCTCAGGGACCCATTTGTTTCTGATTAAGCTTGGCAAATTAACTGGCATAGGTCAGTTCATAACATCCATATTTGGGGGCTATTCCTGGTTTGAAACTTTGAAATCCCAAATTTGCCATCATAAAAGACAAATAGACAGTAATTTCAATGAAAGGTGAAAAATACAAGAGCCTGTACGAGACAAACTACTGACTCCTTTGGGGAAAAACAATTTGAACTGCTACCTTCGGCAAGAAAGATGCATAATAACTTAATAATTTAAACCACTATAAATAGATTAGAGAAGCCACAGTACTTGTCTATTTAACATCACCATAAGGTCAATCCACATGCACACATTAAAGTGGAGCAAGTTTATCAGGGTTCAGGTGAAATAGTTTTAACGTCAAGAACTTTGCTTTGCTTTCAACTTAGGCACCGTCGATATCATATTTTGGCCGATACCGATGTATCCGTTTTTATATCAATATTTAATATTGATACATTGAAGTTTATTCATTTTAATTTTCAAGATATTATATTAGGCGTGAAATGCTGGTAAATTGTTCTAAGGGTACACCCCCCCACACTAATGGTGTGATCCAATTCACTTTGACGGCATGTTCTAGTGTCCGTATGTTGCCTACATGGGATGGGATACACGCTGCCGTGCATAGCGATATCATCAGCATGTGATGCTAATCTACGTATATTTGGTTAGCAAATAATTCTCTGCTTTGGAGGATAAATTTGGTGATATTTTTGAGGCAAAGTGTACTCGAATTACCGAGTGCTAGACTGAGATAGGTGACTGAATTTATTCTTCAAATGTCGCCATATAAGCCGCCCAGAGTATAAGCTACAGGGACATTATTCACTCGGCGTGAGCACCAACGTTAGCCATGGCGTATCGAAAATTACAGTTATGTGACGATGCACTTCTGTGTTTTTTATATATAAATTTTCGATATATTTTCAATATCGATATTTTTGAAGTTTTGATATTTTCAATATTTCTCCAAATCTGATATTTTCGATATATCAATATCAAAAAATGACTAACATCGGCGATATTGATATCAAACCCATATCGATAATATGGTTATATCAACGGTGCTTATTTCAACTGCATCTGACTATTTGACATTGGCCATATGACACTGACTATTTGACATTAGCCATTTGACACTGACCGTTTTACATTGGCCATTTGACATTAGCCATTTGACATTGACCATTTGACACTGTAATCACTTCAAGCCCAGATACGCAGTGTATAGTCCCAACTCCCTGTACACAGCGCTGTTCCATCTGGTGAAGTCCGCAGACAGCTGATACGGTTCTCATGTCCATACAGCATGGTCAGACGCAAGCCCTTCAGGGTGTCCCAGATATTGACTGAATAGTCATTGTATCCTACAAAGAGCAGCCGTCCTATGTGAAATAATGACAGGGCTGAGGTTAAGGTGGTAGATCACATAGATAGGAAGGGATCGAAAGATCAAAATCAACAAGTAAACAGTAAAGTATCCTGAAGGAAACTGGCTGACTGAATTTCCAGAGAAGTAATTCTTTCTAAACAAAAAAGTTACCTGTCGATAGTGCCCTATTTACAAACCTGAAATGTGCTACATAATTCAACAGACATTAAACAATACCAGTGACTGAAAAATACTTATCTGAAGTGTTACATCAGAGTTGTTTACCTGTGTCGGACTCTAAGTGTTTTTGATACTAAGATCCGGAATTGCCATTCCAGATACACATTTAGTCTGACATAATATCTCAAGCAACATTTTGGAGTGGTAACATCAACTTCAACAATGTTTTAGTCTCTAGGTTTACTTGAATTTAACTTTTTCCAATACAAAAGTAAAGGCCCACTAAACTAAGGCAGAGTTTAATTTGGAAAGCATTGTATTGTAAGAAAGGAGAACATGATAGAAACATACCACTCAGAGAGAAATCTAGACAAGTTGCTCCAAAGATGATGCATTCCTTGGCATAACAGTTGATTTCACGATCAGCTCTCAGATCATACAGACGACACTGTTTACAGAATAATTTCACATCAGATAAACTGTACCTCCAGCAAACTCCCTGGAATATTCCTCTCTTCAATCCTGACAATGCCTCAAGCCAACTCATAAGTTTCAAAACACTTGAACAATGCAACGGAAATATGAGAACAGCCACAGCCCTGGGATGTACATGTACCAGCCCTTTCTAAAACAACATGGAATCTTGCTTAAACATTTTTTTTCAAAAATTACAAAAAAAAAATCACAGGATTTCCAATGATTTACTTATAACTAAGATTTCTACTGTAGAATTATGCAAATACTCTGAGCCAGTATCACAGTTCTGCAAACACAGAAATCAGCTTAGCAAAGAATTGATGTAATGTAATACACAGTATGGCCATGTCATGAATGACTTGGCTGTGGTTTGAAGTACATACAACTCTATGAGAACTGGGAACTATATGAGCCACAGCCAAGCCAATTGGACATGGCTTTTATTTCTTCTTACTTGTTCATAGCCAGCTTTTAGCTTATCTAGCCAGTAGTTAAGCTACTCTTGTGCTGGTATTTATAGTTTTGTAATGCTTTACACATTCCATAACCTGTTCTTTCAGGTGTATCAATGTGGAGGCTGGGTTGAGACCAGAGAGCAATTTCTGTTTTTAAGTAAAAATCAGCATCCATTTAAATGTTTAAACTGATGGGTGAATTTTGTTCTGTCCATTTTTGACTACAAAAGAGAACAACAACTTTGTAAGAACATAAAGTGTTCTACTGTTTCATTCCAATTTCAGCCTACTTGCATGTTTATGGTATACAATCAAACACTTGTTGAAGTTTCTAACCACGGGAGAAACACTGCTGTAGTCAGGTAGTGACTAGCCCCCTTGACTGTGTCTTGTGTCATCAATCTCCTCATAAAATCAGGCCAAGGGTGTATTTGTTATGGAACTGTCTTTGTGTCAATGATGTGATACTCACGCCTGCATCATCAGATGCTGAAGCAAAGGCATCTCCACTGGGGAAGAACCTGACAGCATTGATATCAGACTCATGACCATCGAAGGATTGAACACACTGCCCTGTACGCATGTCCCACACTAGGGCTTGCTTGTCACATCCCTATATGACAATCACAACATGGCAATCATCGGCAAAGTAATCCAACGGCATGTTCTTTGTACTGAAAGAAAACTACGTCCAGTGTAAATTACACTGTAAAACAGTACAATCCTTCATCCATTAAAATACACTGGAACCAGGTATTGGATTTGAAGGATTTGGGAAGACTTGAATTAATATCAGCAAAATAATGTCAGAGTTTGCAGCATGCAATTTATAGATGGTAAATGATACAACACGATAACAGAACACAATAACAAAAGAAAACCTTGACGGTTAGTCTTACCCCTGATACGAACGTGTTGCATGCTTCCGAAGGAGATATGTCCAAACCCATGACATCGGCATTATGACCATGAAAACTCTGTAACAACTGACCACTCTCAACATCCCACAATGCACAGGTACTGTCACCACTTCCTGTCAAGATCTGATGAGGAAAGACAAAAACGCAATAAAGAGAAATGTGGTTGACTAAGTACTGGTAAATTAGTTATTATGAAGTTTGATAATATTTAATGAGACCATTGCGGAATAGCACACATAACATCTGTGCTTTCACCTGCAGTGTCTATGGTTCACACTCCGTTAAAATCTAATCTGTAAATGTTCACTTTCAGAACACATTCCAAGTGCTATGGATTAGAAAATCTTTTCTTTTCTGCGACATTAAGGTTAATTATTACAGTTGGTTTGCATGGTGGAGCTTGGTAGTGGTTGTGTACATGTACATAGTTTTAATGACATCCATGTGTATCTGTGCTTCACATGTACAGTACATTGCAACTCAAAGTTAACCTCAAATGTTGGCAAACTTTTCACACTTTTTCCCATCCAAGAAAATGAACATTCATTTCACAAATTGTGGGAAAAATCTTCACACCTGTTTTTCACAAGTGTGGAAATTTTTACAGGTGTGAAAACTTTTCACAAACGAGAAAACTTTTCACAAGCGAGAAAACTTTTCACAAGTGGGAAAAAAATTCACACATTTTTTACAAATGGGAAAATGTTAACACCTTTGAGAGGGAAATTAACCCCAGCCCCGACAAAACCAATTTTTAAGTATAAAGTTCACAAGTACATGTAGCCGAATAGTTGCCAAAAACATACCTCAACCACACTTTTTTGGTGTTTGAGTGTACTTTTTTTAGTAAGAATTGAAAAGAACAAAGTCAGAAGAGCCACCAAGGATCATAATACATGAACTTGTTATTTATCTTAGAAAAGCAGTAATAAAAACAGTGATAACCAAAGACAAAATCTTAGAAGGCAGTCCGTATGTGCACATCTACAGCGGCACGTATGAGGCTACCCCATGCGGATGCCTTGTTGACCAGCTGCCGTACATGCATGCCTGGCCACTGCCTCTCGGAAAATCACGGTGCACTTCATCGCGCAGCGGTAAAATGTGCCCACATTCAAGATCCCAGCCTCCATCTTCCTATTTTTAAAGGTGTTTCTGACTCATCCTTTTTAAACAATAAAACCTAGATTCTTGTAGATGTACCAGAAAGCCTTTAAAATTCCACTTGAAAAAAGGTCCGTTTTTAGCAGACCAAATGTCCAAAAAACTTCATCTTTTTAACAGAATTTTCAATGAGGAATTTGAGCAACTCAAACCCTATCCATTTGTACAAAAATCAATGAAATAGTATGGTCCCTGGGGCTAGAAATCTATGTACTGCATCGTGTCTACGGGGAGTTGGGTGACCATGTGGTTGTACACAAAACCGATCCACGCACATAACACATGGGCAGTGGCCCATTTCTGGCCCTACACGCATAGGCCCAATACACAACCACAACTCACATCCATTGAGAGTGTGTTTGCTCTGTGCCTCTGACGTCAATATCCAGAATCTATCTGGCCTAGACGAGCAGGTTTTTGCACCAACATTTTCAAACCTTTTTCACATCGTTTTCTAATATTTTTTTCTCACAGTTTTCCCATTATTTTCACACGGCATTTGCAAATTTTTGGCACCGCACTGTTTTCACACATTTTTCACTCTGTTTTCGCACATTTTGCACCAGATTCACTGCGAATTAACAAAGTAGCAGTCAAAATGCGAAATTCACCTGCAAATACGAATGTGAATTCTTTTCTCTTTCTTTCGCAGTCATTTGCCCTGGGTTAACTTTCAATTGCACTGCACTGTATCCTTTTGGGTTCACTTTCTGAAACTTGTCATAAAATTTCCCAATGACTAAATAATCCAATTCTTTGCCATTCTGAGTACATGTACACTGATCAGTGAGGCCGCCATCTTGTATTTGCCCCTCCTTGTTTCTGTTGACTCCTCCCCTCTCTGTTGACCCTTGACCCTTCTTCTTATCCATTCAGCTTCTCCTTTCTTACTACCTCATTCTATTACCTGTTGGTCAGAGTTCATGAATGTACAGCAGGACACATAGCTGGTATGCATGGCAACCGCTCTCTTCTTTGTAGACAAATCCTCCTCTTGGCTCAGCTGGTACACAGAGCATTTGTTATCTAGTCCCCTGTGTCAGGTAAGCAATGAAATGAACAAATGCTACGATATTAATTCTCTGCACATTTCATGCATTCCATAACTTGACTAACTTACATTATCCAAAACCCTGAAAGCTTGAAAAAGACCTTTTACAAATGACAACTCTGAATTGATTTATACACCATTTTAAGACATGAATTTCAGTTGGCTTCACAAATTCATAGTAATGTATCACAGATTGAAAGAATTATTCTTCAAACCTAGATTTTTCAATCCCTGAGTAATTTAACATGCCTCAAAATACTGTGCACAGAACTTTGCATGTAAGTGGATTTTATTGAGTAGATTGACAGTACCTAGAGAAGGATATTTTTGGAAATATACATGCCTTTCAACAACCTAAAAACCATACATGAAATTACTGCCAAATGTCTCCATGTACATGTGTACACTGTGTATCCCATTTCCACCTTAGCAATTTTTCTTCTCCACTTCTTCGTTGTTTTGCATAATTTCTTCCCATCATTGACTTTGTTTTCTGTATGACCTTACCCACAAGCTACTATGGTGCCCGATGGAGCATATGAACAAGCCATGACCCAGGTCGTTGGCATGGTGATACCATGTTCCTGCACAAAGACAAACATCAAGAAATTGATCTTTGGAATAACATAAATCAATGATATGAATATATTGGAAATATGTGTGGGACCTTACAGCGGATACATGCATATAGTGAAAGCAACTGACTGAAACACATGTGAGTCCAAGTACCTTGTTTGTAGTGAATGCATCCCATACTATGATTTTGCCATCCTGCGATGACGTTACCATATGTCGATGGTCTCTAGCCCAGTCTAAACACAGTACTTTCCCCTGATGACCTTTAAGAATCCTTCGGGGTTTCAAGTTGAGTTGTGGTAACGTGTCAAGTTTCTCTGCCACAACCATCACTATTCAAGGGTAAAAAAAAATAACTGAGTTTATTACATAATTAAAATAAACTAAATCGTTCCAAACAGACAGTTCTTACATGTATTTTCTAGAATTCAAATTTTAGTGTGAACAACTTCAATAACATGAACAAGTTTTTATTGAAATTTTTATTCATTTAAACATTTCACAGTGGCCTTCCAATTACCGTGATTTACAATGACTGTCAGATGTTTTTGTCAGAATAGTATGGTTGAAAAACATAAAATATTGCGTCCTGAATACTTGTAAGGCATTTGTGTCTGCTACAAACCAATAAAAGAGTTCCAAATTTGCTACTCAAGTCACTAAAAGCATGATGATATTGAATCTATATTTACAAGTAACAATTCCAAATGGCTCAACATTGGAATGTTGAGACTACAGATTTTACACTCAAACATGTTGTACAAATATCCATGCCTCAGAACTTTATCAAAAATGACTCTTCAGCTGGTTTTCATTTTTCCAATTGTCATTTTTTTCACTGATTTCCACTAATATGCATGCTGTTTCCTGAAACCTAATGGAAGACTATTGCAGTAAATCACTTTATGTCTCTTATTGGAGACTGTCTGCAATAATTGTGTATGCAAACTATACATGAAACTTGTCAGGCACTTTGTCAACGTGGAAGAGTTTGTTCAACAAGAAAAACAGAAACAACCTGGGAAGAACAAATTTCGATCATCGAGCAGTCCTTCTACTCAGTTGACATCACTCAGTTTTTCTCAAGTATATGAACAATGTCCAGTTAAATAACATGAAAATGGCCTTCACAGCACCAACAGACATGCTGAGGGGACACATTTCAGGGATTCCATTAGACATTTAAGTTAGAGAGAATGTTGCATCAGGGGTGTGAGTGGCCACTTAAAATCAAAGCAAAAAGCTGAAATATAAAATGTCCCCTTACTTTTGTACAGGTGACACCAGGTGTACAAAAAAGCTGAAATTCCGGGTCAGAATCTCATAAAAAAGCTGAAATCAGCTAAAAAGCTGCAGTCTCACACCCTCCTTACAGTACATGTATCAAGCAATCCTTAACCCCTAGGCCCTTTTACTAGGAACCATCCTGAATCCTCCGAAATCCTCAAATTTTCAACATGAAAAAATTTTATTCAGCCCAAATCTTCTAAAATCCTCCAAAATTTCTTTAAAATGTCATTTGGAGGTGTTCCTAACTGCCCAAATCCTTCAAAATCCTCCGGCAATTCCTGTCATTATGTTGAGGCAGTACGAATGGTACTCTTGAGCTGTGCAGTTGATTCAAAAGAAATATCGGGTTGCATTTGTGCTTGACTGAGCACAAACAACAAAAGGTCTAATCCACGACCTTCACGTATGGCATCCTTCGAAATCAGCCATGCACTTTTGCCATACACCCTGAATCCTCCGAATTCCTCCACTCTGCAGAAAAGGATTTTGGGAGGATTTGGGAGGGTTAGGGTTTTAAACAAGGGGAGGTTAACCCAACTTTTTAAAACCTGTTTTCCAGCATTCAGCCCTCTTTCCTTACTAAAATTGCTTTTATTTAGTTTAAAACTACCAGAGGCTCCTTTTAATCTTGTATGGTGTTAATAAAACTCATACATTGTGATGGTTTAAGACAATTTTTTCCAACAAACTAAAATGACCTTCACGTTACTGCTAAACAAGCTTGCAAAATCCAGAATGTTTTGCATTTTCTAAGTTCTAACAGCTACTTTGAAAGCTCAACAGGGTCAAACTTTGCTGTTAAGCAGCAAAGGTAAGGTGATTTTATTACCACAACACCAACTGTACTTCCAATATAAATAACACTGTCAATTGTCAATGTCAACATGACATGAGTGATCTCATGCTTTCCATTAAGTCATGCCAAGTTCATTGGCATGTTTTGTTTTTCATTTAAGACATGCCTTGAAGCAGGGCTGTGGTTGCGACAGAAAAGAGACAGATTGTAAAAGAGAGCCACCACAGACTGGGGCTAGTTCGGGCTTTGCCTAACATGCCTAATGTTGAATTTCAAAACAGAATGCCACAGCCTATACACATGATGCAGACTGATTTATCAGTAAGACACCATTTGATTTATGCAAAATATATGACATTTCAATTACACCCAGACAAAAAGAGGTAGAAAGGAAAACAGAAGTTTTGGTTTTTGGACCCTTCATTCCTAGATCCCCGCCCACTCAGCCGTACTACTAGTAGGGACCGCAACGGTCTACTGCGCACATCATCTGCGCACGTACAGTTTTGTGTACAAAAGTTTGGTTTCGCGTCTCCAAACCGGAACTCTCCGGTTTGAACCGGTTCTTCCACACAGCACCATTCTCAAATCGCTTCGTTTTTCACACACGGCAAGCTGACGACTTCCGTCAGCACCTCGTCGAAGTTTTGGCGAAGTTCGCCCGATTTTTCTTCGAAATACGGCCGTGAAAAGGAGGTTGGTTCTTCTACAAGCGATTTTGGAGCATTTCTGTCGTATATACAAGAAACTAGTGTCCATTTTTGAAATTTTCAGGTTATAAATACCCTTAATCATTTGGACTTGTATAAAAGACTGTGAGCGCATTTGACCGCCGAGCGAAATAAGTTAGCGTAACACGCCGAGTGACCGCCATGGGACCAACGCGTCGCACGGTCTGTCAACAATCGTGTATGCGCGGTGGTGTAGCCGCGTTGTTTCGTACAGCGCGCAGCGCGGAGCTTTTTTCACGCACCTTTGCATTTTGTGTAACATCATTTTTGATGAAGATTTGTTTGGGGAAATGACTTTGAAACCAACATTTATCAGCTCTTACATCTATACATGAATATGTCGATGTTAATTTTTTTTTGGAATATGAAATGACTGTCGACATGCACACCATGGGTGAAATGATGAATGAACCTGGAATTTTATGAGACTTCCAATAAAGAAAGGCTGAATAGGAAGGACAAAAGACTTAACAATATTTATTTCAAAGTTTTTATTGTTAACTTTAATGTATTTAAAAAAATTACACCGACTCATTTAAGTTAAAATTATGTTTTTCATATCTGAGTGTTCTGTCCAAGTTTTTTTTTTTACTTTATATTTTGGATGAAAACTGAAATTTTGAAAAATTTCTTCGAAGTTTTTTAAATAAGTGGAGCTCTACATCTAAAAATCTTCGAGAGAAAGACGTGGTCATTTGTATGGTGGATGTTTGTCATATGAAATGCCCCAAACATTCTGGTTTGCTTTACTGTTGCTTGGTAAGTCATTTGAATGTTTAGTTTTGATTATTTTCTATTTATGTTATAATTGCCTTTTCACAATCTTTATTTGTTTACATAATATGTTAACACTGTATGCTTAATTGATTAATATCCTTCAATTTTGTGATTTATTGAAAGAAGATTCCTTTAATAAAACAAACTATTCGGCAGATATTTGGAATTATGAAGTCTTCTTTTTCTGTCCGTTTTTAAACAGCCCATTTCCTTCAAAGTCACGGGCATCCCAACTCAGTTGTGGCGATCCAGGATTGGATGAAACGCCAAAACAGGGTGATGTTTAAATGACATACACAGTTACTGATGCAGAGTATAACAACTTTGTCTTAGGTTTAAGAGAAATGGTTTCAAAAAGTGCTGGGGATACCCTTACAACTTTTAAGAAGATTCAAGACAATATCACAGACATCAGCCATGGAAAAGACGATGTAGGTTCTAAAATACTGTGTGAGATTAAGAACACAATGAGTGATCGTGCTGCTACTGAATCTAAGTTCAATGCAATCCTCCAGTCTTATAGAGAGTCATGCCTTCCTAAAAATAACAGATAACTGGGATTCTTTAAGCAAGACTGCCAAGCAAAAGTTGATTGAAATGAACAATTTCTTCTGTGGACTTCACCTCCTAGTTTCAATGGCAGAAACAATTTCAGCATTGTGTAAACAATTTGTTTATTGATGCAGCAACTTCTTTAGCCGATGGGGAGTCAGTTCAAACAACCACACGTGATGACATGAATGTAACAATTCCATTGCTAGTCGGTAAAACTGTCAGCCACTACTTTGCTTCTGGGGATGGGGAGAGACAGATGTACACGGGTGAAGTCATTAGTCAGGTTCCTGGGTTTCCTCACTGGTTCAACATCACATAAGATGACGATGAAGCTGTGTACTCATACAAACTTGTTGAGGATTACAGAGATGGCAACTTGGAAATTGTTCCCTCCTAATCCACTCATAACTACATAAAGAGAAAATAATGCATTTCAATGTGTTCAATATTAAATAGCATCTGAATCTGTTCTTATCACCATTGTTCCTGTATGTTGAAAAGGGTCTTCATTCACTCCTCATTTTCAATTTCTGATCGTAGGACATAATGGATACCTATATCCTCGAAGTAGACCTACTTGTACATAAAAAAATTGTTCTTTCTAGGACTTCTGTAAACTTCATTCTTGCCTTAATGTTCTTAAGTGTCAGCAATAAGAAAACTAAGCTATATCAGAGAAAATCAGACAAACTGTATTATTAAAATCATGCAAGGAACTGGTTCACCTACCAGTAGTTAACTTCTTACAGTTTGTTAAACGGATGAAACCACAACTGGTGCTTAGAAAGCTGACTTACTTTCCAGCAACTTTGAAGAATTAACCGTGTTTTCCTTTCAAAAACAAGCCAGAAGTAAGAATGTGAGATGAAGTTAGGATTATAAAATAAATGTGATTGGATTTGAAACTAAACTCAAAATGAACCAAGATGCACGTGTATTGCATGTACATGTACATGCATATATAGTTTTAATATGACTTTATTGCTCGTTACATAATACAGGTCCCTTTTTATCTGTATTCATTGCATGGGATGTGTGAACAATTTCAATACATGCATACTGTTCATTTACATGTCATCCGTAGAGCAATGCATTACTTTTGTGTTACAGTTCATGGCCCTGAATACACATGTACATGTACGTGAAACAAAACTCATTCGTTTTAGAAAATGTGTTGAATCTCTTAATGTATGCTCTTGGCTACCCGAACTTTTGTCTGTATTAATACATACTTCAGGGCAACCAACTGCACTAAATTACTGTGTGGTAATAAATAGATGGTTCATTTGAACCAAACAGAAACGTTAAAGTATGTCAAACTTCAAAGATTCTAGAATTTGACTTGTTTCAGATTTTAGATTTAAGATTTTATTATCTTCCTAATGTTTTATCCTGTTGAGGGTTTAATGTGACAAGAAAAATGCAATATCATTGTGTACATACATGTACTGTTAAAAATGGTCCCTGATCTGAAGTTAAAATTTCTTAAACTGTGCTGTTGCTATCACCATGAAAATTTCAACTGAATTAATCGTTTCCATAGCAACTGGTTACTGCCAGTATTAGGCTTAAGCATACTTTTCAGTAATACTGTACATCTAAACATTGGAAAAAGAAAAGTATGGCTAACATACTTTTTTATTCCACCTAAACACTGGAAACAGAAAAATATGGCTAACATAAAGAAAATGGCAATTTTCTCGCCTTTTCATGTCTAAAGATATGGCAAATTAACTTATTTTATACAAAGTTTTTTGTCTGTTTCTATGGCAACCTTCTCCAAAAATCTACCTTTAGAATTGTTATGAATCCTTAAAATTGGAAAGAGATGTTAATCTATTGGAATATAGTGAAAACAGGATCCGTTTAGCATTTTCATATCCGAAGATATGGAAGCTTCAATTTGTTTACTACATTGTTTACTACACTATAAATTAGTAAACAAATGCTGTCGTAAATAACTCATTAATCGTAATCCCAATTTTAATCCAATTTCAAGTCAGGGTGATTCATCAGTTTTTCATTGATATTATGAAGTTTGAACTGTAAAATTGGGGCTCATTACAACCAATTGAGGAAAAACGTAAATAGCCGCGTTTCCATGACAACCCTATTTGTAAACAAAATTCCACACATAGATTTATGTGTACAACATACACTGTGCATACAATTTTGTTGATTCAAAAAAGAACGGCTGAAAATAAATGAGCAACAGAGATGTTTTCTGTGACTCAATTGGTTTATCATTTTGTTTACTGCTGTAAACACACAAAATGTGGCTCTACTTTAACCATGATCTCCATTAAGAAAAAGAACGAAAAATTCCCATTTTCAGAAAATTCAAATCGCCATATCTCAGCAACGCCTCGACCAAATACAGACATATTGGTATCAATGTGCTCAGAATTATCCCCTCTTTCAACACAACACAGTCATAAAGCTTATAGAGCAACTTCAAAAATCCCATTTCTGTCCCTACTACTAGTACTAGTAGTACTAGTGCGCGGCTGCCCGTGATCGTAACAATTTGCCGTAAAAAGAGGTCAACATCAAAGTCGAAAACTGTCAAAAACAGATTCAATATACATGTAAGATAAATAAACAATCACATCATACTTACAGTCAACATCATTGAGCTTTCGTCTTTCCTCTTCAAGTTTAATTTTGAGCGATTCAGCCTCCCTCGTCAAGGCATTTATTTCTTCTTCTTTCACAGCAGGCCCGTCAGTGACAGCCATTTTGGAATTTATCTTTTCATCAGCTTGTTGAGCAAATTTACCACGATGAATGCGGATGGTATGTCGTGTGTATCAGGATAGGTCCGTAGCGTAAGTGCATTTACCATTTACAAACAGACTTTGGCTGGTATTCCGCAGCCTTTTTTCGAGTGTGCTCGAAACATCGTGAGAAGAGAACCAGTGATAACAGTGGCCTTTAAATCCACCACCTTGTCGCGCCGCCCCAGCCGGCCGGACGGCCCCCGGCTAGTCTTGGGCCAAGACGGCAGAACTCGATTCATATGCTCGATCGAGTCCGCTATCGAGTTCTTCCGTCTTGGGCCAAGACTATACCCCGGCTATCCTCATCAATACCGTGCAAGATATGGGGCCGATGAGTACCCCCCACACATGTCCAATCCCTATACACACTCTAGACTATTGTTACCGAACACATCCCCTAGAAGTCTGTAAAGAATTCCTGAGATTCCAATCAAACAATGACCAACACAAAGGCGGGAGAGGGGTCTCTCCGCCCCATATCTTGCATCATATGACCTCATCTGCTCCCCGCACTAGTCAGGCTCCTCTATTGATTTCCTCCCCATGTATAGTGAATAAATGAAAACTTGCGCTAACATGGCCAAGCCCATTTTCTTCTCTTTGTCTCTCGTGTCTGCAAGAGAATAGCTGGGGCCAATTCCATAGCGCTGCTTAAGTGAAAAATTGACAAATCAGGTTACCAGCAGCCCAAACTTGCTTGTGATGTTGTTTTGGAATGGTATTTACCTGTCTTGGTTAGCATGACAATCAGACAGAGTTTGAACTGGTAACCTTTGTTTATTAAGCGAGGTTTTTAGTGCTGAAGCAAATTCTGTGCTTAAGCAGCTCTATAAAATTGGCCCCATCTATTTTTTTTAAATCATTTTCAAGTCAAAAAGGAAGTTTTCAGGGGGGTGTGGTACAGTGCTTTACTTTGCTCGTTCTTTCACCATACTGACTTATTGAATGACAATTCCAGGTGTTTATTTCTATTATTGAAAATAAAAAATCATTATAGCATGCATGCAGTGATTTCTGCATGCATTGATTTGTCCAAGGCTTATACATGCACAGGAATCCATAGTCCTTTGATTACATGTAATCATGGAGGTGATGTTATGGCTGAAGACAGCATCCACTCCCAAGTCTGAATGTCACCCAATCTACTCCGTCCGGTGTGCCTCCTGCGTTTTCAAGCAAGTATCTATTACACGTTGTTTTCTCTCCTCGGGCCTCCAGGTCTGTGATTACACAAACTACCGCCAGGGCTCCCCACCAACGTCTTTTTGTTTGTTTGTTGGGTTGTTGGGTTGTTTGTTTGTTTGTTGGGGTGTTGGGTTGTTTGTTTGTTTGTTTGTTTTTGGAAACTGGTTCTGATCCCAGCTGATAAGATACCCGATACCCTTCAAAGTAGTTTACTGTAACAATAGAGGGCGCTGCAGATCATAACAATAACTCCGTACAAATGCATGTGGCGCGCTCGTCGGCTCAACACAAACCATACAAAAAACCTCCCGTTCCCTCAGCAGAATACGTACTGGTAAGTATTAATTGTTAGCGGTTAGAGGCTTTGTGATGTTTGCAATTCAGTGATTCATCTAAGAAAGAAACCAGTGCGCTACGACGTGAACTTATGGGTACGTCACTTGTTTCAATTTACAACGTGATGGTGACACTTCGGACAGTTAAGTTGGATTGGTACTCTGATCTGAGGCTGTACTACTAGCTACTCACATGTAATAGAGTCGAACCTTGACCCTGACGGCGTGCTTCCTGATCGCTTGAACAGTGACGTGCAGACATTTTTCAAATTGGAATTTCTTTTACTTTAGTTACTTCTTTTAAAAATCATCCTCGAAAAAGTCAATGTAACTGTGACTGTAGTCTGGTAGTGCCGACCAGTACACCCCGTCATTTGCATGTATTGATGGGTTGAGGATAGATGGTCCCGTAACCAGCGGATCAGTTAGCTATTTCTCTGGGTGGGCACCGCCATGTTATTATTCATTGTTCATGCATTAAATCAGTCACTTGTTTGACCCGGATCTCAAGTGTCCCACCTTTATAGTACTTCTGGTGTTGTTATTTTGCCGATTTGAGGCTGCCGGCTAGAGCCCGAGTCAGGGACAAACCTCTTGCAGGCTCAGCGTCACCCTTACGAGGAATTCAGACCTATACGGAGTGAATTCGACCACGGCAAGCACCGTCTCATTTTTTGCACGTCTAGTCTCGGTGCACCACATGGACTAACACTACATAACAGACCTGGGAAAGAGACATCGGGGGAGTCAGATAGGTGGAGTGGTTCTTTTCTCGCCTTCCACCTCTGCGGCCCGGATTCCATTCCCGGCTCGGTCCACATGTAGATTAGGTTTTCAGTTCCTACTTGATTTTGTGGGTTTTACCCAGAATATCCCTCTGGGGTTTTCTTTCCAACTCTACAAGTCTACAACTGTAACTGCTTCTCACTGTCTCCTCCTTACAGGTTTCTTCAGGCTGTTGAGCTTCAGGTACAGTGCCTATGGCACTTTTGAGAAATCTTTGGTTTTATTATCAGAAAGACTTAATCAATAATAATAGTATGCCAAAAATTGACACCGTAGGTGACATCCAGAGCAACTTGATGTTCTTTAAGCAGATAAAAAGTTGTAAAATTATATTTCAAGCTAGTCTTTCGGTGAAATCTGAAATAAAAACAGCACAAAATAAGCTTATTAGTTTACAGGTTTTTAGGAAATTGGCCTAAACTTTAAGCTTGCAATCTTTGTTAAATTTATCAAGTGGGACATGTCATTAAAAGGTAATAATTTTCAACGTGTTGAATTGTTATTTTCCAGATATTTTATTTGCTTTTTTCCACCAAATTCCAGTAAGTGATCCCAACTGTAGTTTTGGCTGTCCAAGCTGTATACCTTCAGTTGAGCTTGTCTAACTATAAAACTACATGTACATAGAGCAATAGCATACACCGTACTCTGTGCTGCATACACGTCGATAACACACAACCACAGTAATAAGAGTGTTTAGAATTAGTTTGTGTCATGGATGAAACAGCAAATTACCACTCCTGCACTTCTGAAGTTCAGTGAGCTGAAACAAAAAGTGATGATGGTGAATTGTTAAATTTATTGATCATATTTTAAATTTGCTGGCAGTATGTTTGGGACTTTGTTATAGTCTGGGCATCATTATAATAATATTCACGTAGGTTTTATTCATGAAACTATACAGGTGAGTATGGTTAGGTACACATATTCAGCATTCTTTCCTTTGATGTGTTTGTACTGGTCAGGTTTATTCTTGTTTCTTATTATCTCGTACACACAGTTCTCATGACTGATCTGATGTCACAGTTTAGTAACTGAATATTTGTATTTTATTTATGCATGTACAAGCGTGTACACTGGTACATACATGAAGGTAGTACTCATGAGCAAACAGCAGGTTGGTTGATTCCGGATATTTTCTTAATTTTTCTACCCAATTTTAGCGGTGCATACATTGATCAAGCCTGTACATGTACGCATTATGTCGCAACATGTACCGGTATCATACAGTACATTTCTAAGCTCCTGATGTCATTCCTTTCTTAAAAATTTGCTTCAATTAATTTGATTTAATATCAACTTTCCAAATAAATGTGCCTTATTTTCTCAGTTAACCTTATTTTCAGCTTTTGTTTTACTATTTCAGAGGGCATTTTACTGCTTGTTGGGTTTTTACATGTATGCAAATGAGTTTTTCCGTATTCATGAGCAAAACTGCAATGCCATCCCTGAAAGTCTTCATGTTTGAGCATAAAAAAGTTTATTTTCTCTTAATTAATGAATTATTTTTCTCTTTGCTCATCCATTGTTGCTCACATGTACATTGTATGTGAAAGGCAATTAGCAAGCATGAATCCCATTCTCAGACAATTTTCAACTAGTAAATTTGAGTATGTATACACTGACCTATATCTACCCTCGATGACATCACAGCAACAATGCCCTCAGTTGTTAATTATGCATGGATCATTTAAAAAGTTGGGAAAAGTGAAATTTTTGATGCATTTAATAAAAAAGGAATATAAAAGAGTTTTCATACATTGCGCAACAAGTTGCAGATAAATTTATTGCAGCTACCCTTGAACTTGTTACATGAGCCAGTGAACAGAGCTAGCTTAGGAGTTTAGTCTACATTTTTGCCTACTGTATTACTGTTGCAGAAAACCAGCCATGATACCATATCGTAGCCTGTATTTTGTCAAAAAGTTTACATGTTATTTGCAGCACTGCTGGAATGATATTCAGGGACACAAATAGATTGACATGTTTATGTATTTACAGGAGATTCGATATGTCCTGATAATCACTTTGAAAATTTGAAAAAATGTATCAAAGTTCATGAATTTACCGGTACCTACGGGTAAGTTCCTGGGTCTGTTTACTTGCTATAGACGTTACTAGTGCTTTAGTTATTTATACTTGGTTCAGCTGTGCCAATACACCTACATGTACGGGAACGTGTTGAGGTTCTGATTGCACTCTGTGTTGGACCAGATAAAATTTGTTTTGATTTGACCAGATAGAATTTGTTTTGATTTGACCAGAAAGAATTTGTTTTGATTTGACCAAATAGAATTTGTTTTGATTTGACCAGAAAGAATTTGTTTTGATTTGACCTGAAAGAATTTGTTTTGATTTGACCAAATAGAATTTGTTTTAATTTGACCAGAAAGAATTTGTTTTGATTTGACCAGATAGAATTTGTTTTGATTTGACCAGATAAAATTTGTTTTGATTTGACCAAATAGAATTTGTTTTGATTTGACCAGAAAGAATTTGTTTTGATTTGACCAGATAGAATTTGTTTTGATTTGACCAGAAAGAATTTGTTTTGATTTGACCGGATAGAATTTGTTTTGAGTTGACCAGAAAGAATTTGTTTTTATTTGACCAGATAGAATTTGTTTTGATTTGACCAGAAAGAATTTGTTTTGATTTGACCTGAAAGAATTTGTTTTGATTTGACCAGATAGAATATGTTTTGATTTGACCAGAAAGAATTTGTTTTGATTTGACCGGAAAGAATTTGTTTTGAGTTGACCAGAAAGAATTTGTTTTGATTTGACCAGATAGAATTTGTTTTGATTTGACCAGAAAGAATTTGTTTTGATTTGACCAGAAAGAATTTGTTTTGATTTGACCAAATAGAATTTGTTTTGATTTGACCAGAAAGAATTTGTTTTGATTTGACCAGATAGAATTTGTTTTGATTTGACCAGATAAAATTTGTTTTGATTTGACCAAATAGAATTTGTTTTGATTTGACCAGACAGAATTTGTTTTGATTTGACCAGATAGAATTTGTTTTGATTTGACCAGAAAGAATTTGTTTTGATTTGACCGGAAAGAATTTGTTTTGAGTTGACCAGAAAGAATTTGTTTTAATTTGACCAGATAGAATTTGTTTTGATTTGACCAGAAAGAATTTGTTTTGATAAATTAGACAGACTGATACATTTTGAAACATGAAACATTTTGATACCAACGGTAGGTTGTCTGCAGTATGTTTGCCAGGTGGCAAAAAGGATAGGCCCACCATCCTTTTTCTACACATATTATTGCAATAATGCATTTTAGGCCTACACTACATGAATGTAGTTTGAGTTAGTTTCAGGGTTGCCATGCTAGTTCAGGCTTGCTACAGGTACTAGTGGGTACAAACATTTGGAAACGTGTTGGGCCAATCAAAATAGAAATTACACGTACATGCAGTTGTGATTGAAGATGCTTTGTTGAGTTCTAAATCATACAATGTTGGTACATGTACCTACGTTGTATGACTTCTTTATGTGCTGCATATTGTATGGAAATTGCTAGGTACATGTAGCAGAATGTTTATAAATTGTTGATAAATACTTTAATTTACGGCGAATGTAGAGCTCTCTTCATGCAGCAAGTTTAGGGAATATTGCATGTAATATCAATAAAAGCATAACAACCAGTCCTGGATCTACATGATCTGGTCGTGAATAAATAACCATGCATACATGCAAATTATGTGCCCTGTTCGCTGATCCATCAATGAAGACATTCGCACCTGTATATGAGGCACACACGTGAAATATGAAAATTAGGCCTATCCAATACACCGGTACTGTAATATGTTTCAGGTACAGTGCATGAGATGGTTTTTGTTCACTGCTCAAAACATACATGTACATCCCTAATCGCAAGATTGAGGAAGATAACGACATGTACGGTACACATGTACATGTAGGCCTATGACTTCGAGTGCAGGTTGTTCTGGAGGTGTGAAATCCAGTAATGGTTTTACACAGGAAACCAAGGACAAACTTTGAATATTTGAACAGCTGAATGAAATCATTTTTATTGAATGGAATCTGAACTCAATTTTTTTACAATTCTCAACCATTTCATTGGGTTATTTTTTCAAATATCCCTGCAGTTTGATTGTCACATTATCAATACAATTCGTGTGTTCACTGAATTACAACTGGTAGATTTCAAGCAGATCAATTCCGTGGGTTTAGAATTTATTATTTATTTCTCATTGCTTTTATATATAATTACATGTATGTGATGTGTAATTCAAGGTACAATTTTATTTCCAAATAATAATTGTTTCATACCGGTTGTTGCTGGAAAGCTTTTGCACATGAAGGAAGCAAAATTTTGCAGGTGACGTGGTAATTTGAAATTCACATTTTGCTGGATGTTTTGTCGTTTGTACATGTATAATGCTTGTGAGATTTAACCAAATATCTTTGCAAGCTTTTCATTTTATGAAAATACATTCATCAATTTGTGCACTGTTATTTGAATTCTATTCATAGTCCATCTGCATCTACATTTGATGTAATTTTCCATTTAATTCAAATGTTAATTTGTATTGCAAAGCTTCTAGTTTTTGGCTTGCTAAATCCATTGATTTTTGGGTGTGTTCATTTGAAAAAGCATGACTATTACTAACGCTGTTGAGCATGCATGATGGAGGCAGGAGGGGGATAGTGTGAGGTCACGGCAATCAACATCACATGTTCCAGGTGCTTTTCCTTTCAATTTTGAGTCAATGAGATGCATCTGTTGCCATAGCAACTCCGTGACTGACACATCTCAACCTCCCCTGGTCTGTCCGTTGTGCCACCTGCTCACTTGAGGTTATGTCCATATTAGTTTGAAAGATTTCAGCCTGTTTTGAACTGTCTTGAAAAGGCAAAAGTAATGAAGCATAATGGCATTCAATGACTGCTGGATTTCAGCTTGCAATTTCAACTTTAACCTGGAGGGGCTCAATTTATATCTGCTTGTAGACAATTTCACGTTTAAACATTTTCTACAAGAAAACAAAGTTTAAGGTTGGCATTGTACATTTATGTCTCCATTTCAAATCTCGAGATGAAAGGATACATTTACATTCAGATATAAAACCCTGCACATTATGTAAAATAGTCCATGAAATCAAGAAACCAAGTAACAACAAAATCATATTCAGCCAACACCTACATTCCTTGATGGTCTTAAAGTTTCAGTGAGCCTTATTATAGTTGATCATAGTTTCAGTGTTTTTGTGGAGAAATGGAGATAGTTCTATGTGCACATACATTTACTGGTCATAATGAACAACATTTACTATTCCATGAGGATTGTTTGTGTCTTTCCAATATATAACAAACTATTTTCTGTTTTGTAACATGGATTGAGAACAGTTGCATCAGGTTTTCGCCCTCAGGGTAGATTCATTCCCCGTTTCCCAGTATGTTTTTTGTGCGTATCCCTCAGTGTGCTTGCCTTCGCAGAGAAGGCAGATGCTCTGTGTAAACTCACATCTGGTTTTATGGCTCAGGAAGCAATTACATGCGTCTAGGGAGGTCCATCAGTCAGTCACACAATTATTGCACTTGTTTGGACACCTTGCTGAATGGCATTTGGAGGCATTGAGCATAAAGGCAAGCCACTATGCCAACACTGATGCTCCACAGTCTTATGTCAAAATACTGGATGATTCTGGAGTTTGCCATTCCCAAGTATTTATTACTGTTGTCCAGAGAGGAGTGATTTCACCGTTCCAAGGCTACAAAAATCAATAATATTTTCATCAGTCTCTAAAATTCCTTCTGATTTGTCTCACTGTGTCTTTCAGACAACAAACTATTATTATTTAATAGTGTGGATTAGAGGCAACTTTCTCAGAGTACAAACAAAGGTAGAATATTGCATAATCTCTGTCAACACCTCAGGTATTATATTTATTAGTCATAAATACCTGGGACAGTTTTTCTATTTCTGTTGGTCAAAACGCATCAGGTGACCATGTATTAACATTTGATAATGCCCACTGTGTATATCACGTGCTGGCACATGGATACGAGAAAGTTTAACTGGATCTTATTGGTCAGGAGTCTGTGTGCATGTGACGCACCATGTACACACCAAGTTGATTGAAGGAGATTCTATTGGACAACTTTCAAAAGGAATACACCACAAAATGGATGGGATGTTTGGGAAAAATCATTGAAAACCCATCTATGTTGACTTTTTTTGACTCTCTGAATAAAAAGGTATTTATGAATGGGAATAAATATGTGCTCGGCCAGTCATAAACTAATGTTTAAGATGTTGCTAAGGAGAACAAACACTGATAATTCCTGCTCGGGCAATAGTCGCATCCACTCTCTTGAGCTGGTCTTAAACACAAGACACTGTGTCACAGTGTAAAGTGAGCGCATTTTGCCATCTCCAGCTGCCGACCGACATGCTTTTCAACATCATCTAGCCCACCAAAGAAATTTTATGCAAAAGGACAAAATTAATCACCTAATGGATGCATTAAAGAAATGAAGCATGCACCAGTGCTGAATCCAAAATTACTCATGGATGAGAATACCAGCTTCTTCTCCTGAAGGTTCATTGCTGGCATGAAAGTGCACGTATCTGATTGAATGGTTGGGGGGGGGGAGAACTGAACTGCCTCTGTCATGAGCCTCGCCAGGGTTGTTTCCGGGGGGCGGACCGCTTTACACTTTATTCCGAGGGGAACAATTTCCAGGGGTTGGGGGCAAAGCAGGCATCAGCTAAGAACTGATTAACAATTACATGTAGCTGTGGGAGGGGCTAAGTGTTCAGTTGGTAGTTTGTTTTTTTTCCAAGCAAAATGAAGATTTTCATTCCCTGTTTACTTTTTTCCCATCTCTTTCACATTTTCACATGTTTGTTTATTTACAAGATTGCTTTTGTTCCAGGGGAGAGGAGGGGGGCAAGTGTCGTGGCCTTTGTTTTATTACTGCCTTTTTTGACCAGTACATGTATTTCACTTTTGACCAAAGATCATATAGCACCGCAAGATGGCAAACTTCACCACAAATACATGTAAAACGTTGTAGTCGCATAGGCGCCATTTGAGCAAGCGATACGCCAGCGCAATGCACATTAATGCACAGGTGCAGGCGCCGCAGCAGGCACATGCACCTGGTGAGCCTGCGCCCAAGCATTACCATAAACTGCGCAGGCGTATCGCTTGCTCAAATGGCGCCCATGAAAATTACATCTTTTGGGCAGAGGTATCCATCTTGCGCCTTCGGCGCTGTACGATCTTTGCTTTTGACCAAATCTGATTGAATAGACATTGTGTCTGCTTCTCCATGTACATGTACATAATTGTCTGCAGAGCTTGACAAATTCAGAACATGCATATCCAACATGTTTTATTAGTTTGATAGAGATTACTAAAAAGGAATAAATTTACCTCAATTAAGAGCTGGTGATATTTGTGGCACGACTTATATTCAAAGCTCTTTCGGGGGTCCGTGCGAGATTGGGATTTGTGAGGATGTACACATGTACATGCATTGTATCTGTGCAGCCTTGTCCCCTAGCATATTGGGAAAATGTCATGGTAACAGAATTTTGCCTGATGTTTAGGATGTAAGCTTGTTAAGTGCACCTTGTTTTTAAAAGCTAGGGATAAATGGGGTTGTGGAAGTAGAATTAGAACTGGAAACTAATGCCATGGAGTATGCATACATGCACTGGATGTGGGTGTCAAGGGCAAATCTTTCAAAGTTAATCTTTGAAAAGAATGAAAGAATGAAGTTTATTCTTTGAAAGGTGTTCTTTAAAGAGAACGCTTATTGATAGAAGTACAACTTATCAATTTACCGTATATTTATAATAAACGTAATCTGTGAGTATAAAGTCATGTACAAAGAAAGGGTGCACTGTACATGTACACGTATACATGTACGTACTTGTATGTACACTTGTGTCCTACAGATATTTGTGAGTGATCAACACATGAAATTCAGTCCCTTTTAAATTCTTATGTTTAGAGCACTGGCATTTTTTATCCTGTGAGATACAATGTATGTACTGTTACGTTTTTGGAATCTGATATATCTGAACCATAAATGTATTGCACACTTACCAGTGAAATGAAATCTTGTGTTTTGTGACATTCAAATGGCGAGATGGTTTTAGTCCGGAGATAATGTGTGCTGTACTGTAGTTGCTGAAAAACTGCATCATTAGAGGTTTCTGCCTTGCTGAAAGGATCTTAGGTTACGTCTTCTCTTCTATCAGAAATAGCTTTCTTGCAAGGTGCAGATGTAACCGCATCTTAACAAATGCTGGTGACTGGAGAATTTGAGTGATAAATTGCCGCTAATGCGCAGCATAAATGAAACATTGCACCCTAGGCTAGCTGGCAGTCACTTCATTTTGAGGCCAAAGTCCTTGTGGACTGGAGAGGGAAATGGAAGGAGAGACTCTCCAAGAAAGGAAAGGATTTTAGTCAGCCTTTGATTGGTGAAGTGACGTGTTTATGAACAAGCCCACCATTTTGTGCAGCTTGCAAGTCTTTTCTTTCGCAATCATGGATTTTTGCATGAAATCGTGTGATCCAGCCAGTGACAGCTATTTCTGTGGCCTTTGCTGCTTGATTTTTTTGGTATCAAGAAATGAGAAAAAAATTCCAGTGAGTTGAGTTTATTATTGATCATTTGACCACTGAGGACACATGATTGTGTTGAATTTGTCCAGATACATGTGTATTTCAGGACTGAAGAAAAGTTAAGCATTTTCTGGCAGTGGAGGTCAAAACAAAAATAGGAGTTGCTGACAAATTTTTGACTAGTCTTGTTTCCAGATCTGTGTATTTGAAGCAGTGACTCGCATGATATTTGTGTTTCCAGATCTGTGTATTGAAGCAGTGACTCGCACGATATTTGTCGCTCATCGGTAGTTTGACATTGGCAGTGTTTTGTTTTCCTCCCATTTTGGTTTTGAGCTCCAGTTGAAGGCACTTTTTGTTGTCAAATTCACTGTGTGACCAATCCACTGTGACAAAAGTCCAAAAGGCCTCTTTGCAATACCTGTCGACATTTTTCACACATATAATGTCCATCTTCATCAGGATGCAAAACTCGGAGTGATTTATCAAAACAAAAGCTCAGTTTACTCTTTATAAAGCAGACAAAACATTACTTTAAAAATTGACCTTGAGACTCATTATGTGGGATCCGGTCACAAATGTTGCAGTTTTATCTTGTTTTGTGAAGATTGACAGTGTATGTTTTATTTTTGCACTTCTGCTGATCTTGTTAGAGACTCTAGTAGAGAAGTCAAATTGGATTAAAAGTTACATAGATGGCCAAGAGTGTAACAGAGTGACCTGCCTCATCTGTTGGACTTGTTTTCAGCATTTGGTATGATAAGTGCTGGGATAAGCCCCCCCCCATCTGACCCAAATCTTCCCTAGTACTGGTATGCATGGATTACGTAAAGTTGCAGCCTTCGGCACTCCGAATATGATCAAATAAGTCATGCATGATCAGATCGTGTATTGGTTGACATGGTCGTCTGTCTTACATCTGATTCTACGGTGACAGATTTGCAAATTGGATAGTGCTGTGGGTGCCGGTAATTCTAGCGGTTTCCCCCTCGGCCATCAGTCTTGCTGCTGCTAGCTGTTGGGTTGGCCAGCAATCAACTATTTTTTTGGATGCGGTAGAGGAGATTTGTCTTGCCTTTCAAGTGACAGCATTTTACGCAGCTGTGAGTATCCTTTCTGAGCAGCTCTTTCTGTTTGCTAACATTAAATTTGGTATTGGCCTGATTACATACATCAACATGATCAAACAAGGTCTCATGGTTTAATTTTTTGGACGGACTTGCTTTTCTTGCTGCCGAGAATGAAACAAAGTAACATTTTCCTGCACTTGGAACCATAGCAACATGAAATTTGTGACCCACCATCCCAAAACCAGGCTGCAGTATGTGTCTTCATATCCCTAAAACAGTGGAACTTCCACTGTTCATATTTTTATGGAAGTTCCACGGCTATTACTACCCTGTAAAAAGCTTTCTGCACACAGAATTTAGACTGAACACGGGTCACTTTGAAGTGTAAAAAAAGGTTAAGGAGAGGAATTGTCAAACATCACAATAACCTACATGTACATGTACTTAAGCCTGGTTTTGAAAGGTGAGTCACATTAATTTTATCCTTTTAAAAAAGTTATGTTGGATTTTTTAACCAGCTTTATTATTTATAACTTTATAATATTTAATTTATGTAATTCGTTAAGATGAGGACATCCAGCCCCCCTGGTTGCCCACTGTGAAATCCAGCCCCCCCTAGTTGCCCACTGTGACATCCAGCACCCCCCTGGTTGCCCACTGTGACATGCAGCCCCCCTAGTTGCCCACTGTGACATGCAGCCCCCCTAGTTGCCCACTGTGACATCCAGCCCCCCTAGTTGCCCACTGTGACATCCAGCCCCCCCCCCTGGTTGCCCACTGTGGCATCCAGCCCCCCTAGTTGCCCACTGTGACATCCAGCACCCCTAGTTGCCCACTGTGGCATCCAGCCCCCTAGTTGCCCACTGTGACATCCAGCCCCCTACTTGCCCACTGTGGCATCCAGCCCCCTACTTGCCCACTGTGGCATCCACCCCCCTACTTCCCCACCGTGACATCCAGCCCCCCCAGTTGCCCACTGTGATATCCAGCACCCCTCGTTGCCCACTGTGACATCCAGCCCCCCTAGTTGCCCACTGTGGCATCTAGCACCCCTAGTTGCCCACTGTGAAATCCAGCCCCCCTAGTTTCCCACTGTGAAATCCAGCCCCCCTAGTTGCGCACTGTGACCTCCAGCCCCCCTAGTTCCCCACTGTGACATCCAGCCCCCCTAGTTGCCCACTATGACATCCAGCCCCCCTAGTTGCCCACTGTGACATCCAGCCCCCTAGTTGCCCACTGTGACATCCAGCCCCCTACTTGCCCACTGTGGCATCCAGCCCCCTACTTGCCCACTGTGGCATCCAGCCCCCTACTTGCCCACTGTGACATCCAGCCCCCCTAGTTGCCCACTGTGATATCCAGCACCCCTAGTTGCCCACTGTGACATCCAGCCCCCCTAGTTGCCCACTGTGGCATCTAGCACCCCTAGTTGCCCACTGTGAAATCCAGCCCCCCTAGTTTCCCACTGTGAAATCCAGCCCCCCTAGTTGCGCACTGTGACATCCAGCCCCCCTAGTTGCCCACTGTGACATCCAGCCCCCCTAGTTGCCCACTGTGGCATCCAGCTCCCCCTGGTTGCCCACTGTGACATGCAGCCCCCTAGTTGCCCACTGTGGCATCCAGCTCCCCCTGGTTGCCCATTGTGACATGCAGCCCCCCTAGTTGCCCACTGTGGCATCCAGCCCCCCTAGTTGCCCACTGTGACATCCAGCCCCCCTAGTTGCCCACTGTGACATCCAGCCCCCTAGTTGCCCACTGTGAAATCCACCCCCCCCCCGGTTGCCCACTGTGACATCCAGCCCCCCCCTGGTTGCCCACTGTGACATGCAGCCCCCCTAGTTGCCCACTGTGAAATCCAGCCCCCCTAGTTGCCCACTGCCACGGTGACATGCAGCCCCCCTAGTTGCCCACTGTGACATGCAGCCCCCCTAGTTGCCCACTGTGGCATCCAGCCCCCCCTGGTTGCCCACTTTGACATCCAGCCCCCCCTAGTTGCCCACTGTGGCATCCAGCCCCCCCTGGTTGCCCACTTTGACATCCCGCCCCCCCTGGTTGCCCACTGTGACTTGCAGCCCCCCTCAGTGTGAAATCCAGCCCTGCATAGTTACTCCCTGTTTTCCCCCATAGTGAAGCTCTCACTACACCACTCTTGCTCAAGTTGATACAGTTCAAAGAGACAATGTTTAAATTGACTTGGCCAGTTGGGATTGTTATCTTTTTTTGATGTTTGCTCAACGTCTGTAGAATCCAGCCAACTGTCTTGTCTCAGACATTATTTACTGGTCAGAAAACACTTGGGGACAAATTGGATTGAAATGTTTCTTAAGTAAATGACGGTCACAAGCACTTTTAGATCTGTTGGACATGTCAAGATTGAAAGCCATTCGTTTTTGCTGTTGTGAAATTGATCAAGATTATGTTTGCTCATTAGTGTTTACTTATCCATCTCATCATTTTTGTAGGAGGAAAAGAAAGCAGTCTGTGCCGTTGTCATGGTAACGGTGTTGTTTGTATTTTTCAGTAGATAAATAGGTACCTGTACATTTTTGTTGGCATGAAAGGAAATAAATGAATCTGAGAGCAACAATGAAATCAAATACTGATAGCAGTTTTTTCTACATGTTTCTAAGCAAATTTGGGATGAGCTGGCGTCAAACATTAGGAAATGTCTCTTAGATAAGAACAAACATAACTACCGAGCCCTGTAATCAGTGACCATTCACCACAAAATGGAGCTTCAAGTTGAAAACTGTCACTTTGCAGTGTAGTGTAGGATATTAAACTTTGAAGGGGTGTTCAACTCTTTATTTTTCCAAGGACCTCATGGGCTGTAAGCCTCATTCTACCTATGGACAAATACATGTACATGTATCTTTGCTCAAACTGAATTTTCATCCCATTTTATTACATTGCTGTTCACTGACTTTAATACCGTTGGGATTTTTAAAGGCCATTTTTGTTTTAGAATGGACCCTTTATTTTACCACTGCAGTTCCGTGATTCCATTGCCAAGTTCAATATCCTCGCACATGCTACCATTGGAACAGTTTTGTTGCGCATATGAAATGCATATAAAAATGTACACATGCCTGTTCTTAAATTGATTCCATTGCCAAATTCAATATCCTCGCACATGCTACCATTGGAACAGTTTTGTCGCGCATATGAAATGCATATAAAAATGTACACATGCCAGTTCTTAAATTGATTGACTAGAAGCTAAGTTTGTGTTGACAGATCACTTTTTTTCCTGTGGAAGACAATCAGTCTGACTTCTTTGCACTGGATGTGAAACAGATGACTCAATTAAGAAATAATGCTGTTAGTTGAAGTAATTATAAAGATGAACAAAGAAACTGACTGGAGCGGGATTTGAACCTGCAACCTCTGGAACACCGCACCAGTGCTCTACCAACTGAGCTATCCAGCCCTATGTTAATGGCTCTTCCCGTTTGTCAATATGTCTGTTGGGGGCGGTGCTAGCCAGTAGCCATTAAACCTGAAACACCATGTAGCCAGGGATCACACCCAATTAACATGATACAACCTGGGAAATGGTGAAGTTGAAGAAATTGACGCACCTGCTCATGGTACTAGTACATGGCAGATATACGTATGACATTGTGGACATTACAGCGCAACTTTATTCATTTTGCTTAAGGGCATGCAGATGCACTGAATAACAGTTGAGCTCTTTTGTCCTGAATTTGATCATGAAGTGCACGTAGTACACTGTTTTATTTGTTGCTCACGACTGAGTTACTGCATGACACTTGCCATACATTCCAACTGCATTGTACAGCTACATGTACAGCCCTTGCTACACGTACATCGCATAATTGCCTGGGACAGATCGTCTCCCTCCCTGTTATGATGTTCCTCCTTTCAAGATCACGAAGTTGATTGCCTTGCCTTTCCCCCGCGGACTCAATTGTCTCCGACAGCACAGCAAATTTACTCAGAAAGCATATGGTTACCAACATTGGTGTCTTAGCACGGTGGCTTGTCAATTGATGAGCTGATACTGGGATGGGGAATTTACGACTGCAGGTTGAAATGATGGTTGTTTGGATCCGGGACTGGCCAGTGTTGATATTCGGGATCTTTTAGTGATGTTGATGGTGTTGTCCTGAGAAACCAAGCTGACAGGTTGTATGTGATGTTCTTGTATTTATCTGATCATGGTTTTTCTGATCATGCACACAGTGACTGTCAGTGAACAGGGTTCTTTTGTGGGAGACAATGACAGGTGAAAAGTCCCATAATGCAATTCATAATTACCCAATATTAGCAGCCAGAACTAAACCGAGATCATACTGCTCATTGCTGCAACTTGCACCCAATGCTTCTAAATGGCTGCTTTCTTAACTTAACATATAACAGTACACAATATCAAGTTTTTCAGAGGTTTTTCAAATCTGATCACGTAGTTCCAAATTAAAACTTAAACTTTACCACTGTACTTATGTTGTTTTTTGTGTGATGTGATATTTCCTCTTGAGTGAATAAAAAGCAGAATCTGGTCTCTCTTGTTTTGAAATCTTGGGTAAAGGGATTGTAGACTCCCAGGTTTTATTAGACAAATGAAATGTATTCCTGAAAGCAGATGTCAGCAAGCACCTTTCCTCCCACAGCACATCAAAAGCATACAAGGAAATGTCAGTTAATATCAAAGAATAGAAGTACATGTAAGAAGCAAGGCGGTTTTGAATCAACTTAAATCCCATCCAGCAAAATCCCCTTCCTGTTTTCCAAATGGATCTGCACACGATAAACGTACATATACTGTACCAGTAGAAGATAGTGGTTCAAAACTACAATACATAGTAACATTAATCACACTGTACTTTTGCATGTATGTCCACATCCATGCATGCACAGTCAATTTTGTCAATTTATTTTTAAATTGCAAAACCCAACTATTGTACATGTACATGTAGGTTTGTCATTGAGATTTTTGAAGAATTCTTTTTGTATCATATCTAAGGGCTTTGTGTACATCTCACACAGGTTTTCCCTTAAAGCTGATTACTGTTTTAAAAATAACAAATTGTTCCCATGTATACATGTATATATATTTTTTCCATGAGATATGCCAGCAAAACCATTTGACCAAAATGCTCCTTTAGTCATGTTTGTTTGTAGTTGCAGACTTAGATGTGCAGCGACTTTCACGACTTTCACTCTTTTGAAGGATATTTCTGCACATTTAAGATTTTAATAGAAATTTTACTGTACTTGTACACTGTAATTGATGTGACAATATACATCGTACTCTGTCTCTAGGGAGGTTGCTTACATGTACATGACCTTTGTGAGCCCATGTATTTTTAGCTCACCAGTGGTTTAGTTTTTTCACCACATTTTAATGAGATTTCTAAGAGGTGAGTTACTCTAGCTGTTTAAATACACCTTCAAGAATTGAAGCATGACAACAGATGCTTTTATGGTGCGTTGCCATGGTAACAAGAGACCAAGTGTGATTTCTATTACCAGTGAGCAAATTGACTTTGTATGACTAAGTGTGAATTATTCTTTATTCATTCATTAAGCATACAGTATTATAATTTTTGTATGGATTCATGGTCAACCCCTTAGGAAAATGAAAAAAGAAACTGACTGACAGTGTGAACCGATAAAGAAACAAACTCATGAAACAGTCACACATTATGCATGTACAAGAGTTTCCCCTGCCTATTCAATGTGAGGCAGCCCAACTCACAAATTTAGTAACCCCTCCTCAACCTTTCTGGGCCAGTATCACCACCTTGAATGAAATTTAAAAAAAGAAAAAGTAGTAGAGAACTGAAAGAAATCTGATATCTTTGGAATACATGTATGTACACATGTACCTTCAGATTACAATGACTGGCGTTTTATACAAGATTTTTTTCGTGGAAGTGGATTGCAAATACACTGCACAGTCGAACCTCATTAAGAGGAGAACTGTCAATATAACATTTGCTTATAACAACAAAAGTTTAAATTTCTTTAATTAAATATCTTTAATTACATGGAAAGAAATTTTACTGTTTTACTTCTTTTCTTTAATTTTCAAGTAAATGATGATCAGGGCATTTTTGAAATCATCTCATTTGTAGTTGATTACTGAACTGTGGTATTGCAATAAAATGTTTTTTACTCATTATTTTTTGAGGGATGAGATTTTCATGGAGATGCTCATTTCCATTCGAGAATTGTAGATGGTGATGAATATGATCTGCAGTGTCGTCATATGATTATGGTTGCCATGGTGTTAACCAATCAGTATTCGGAGGTTTGGTTTTCTGGGTGAAGAGGCAAATATAATTATTTGGTTGACTTCCTACAATGCAAAGGGAGATAACATTTCTGTACTGACGCACATCCATTGATGTATTCAACATTTGTTGCACATCTTCATAAAAATTACATCGAGGCATCTTGCATAAGAGAAAGTTTTGTTTTTTCAAACTCACAGATTGATTTTTTTTTTATTTTGGTCTGTATCAATTTTCCTTGCACATGATGTTGAAATGAAAAGTCTAAAACAAATGAAAACACTTCTTAAACTGTCTTTTCATTCTCGTTTTCTTAGATGTACAATTTTGTACATGTGTAGAAATAATGAAAAGGTCACTGTACATCCATGGATGATTTTTAACAATAGTCCACATGCACCCTTGTTTAAGCTTCAACCACAATCATCAAGACAACGAAAATTGTAATGAATGTATATATGTGTTTTTGTTGTACTGTACGTAGAACTCTACGCTGTTTTTGCTGCATCTCAGTGGTAACCAGCAGACGAAGTCATTATCCTTGATGCAACTTAGCAAGTGATAAGGATGGTCTCCTTAGCAATCACCAGTCTGCCAAAATGACTGATGACATCATCCAAGCAATGGAGACTTCATTAGCAATGTAGTGAGTGTCACTGAGCTGTTCCACTCGGTAAGTCCTCCCAACGTTCCCACAGTTCCTCTGCTAAAGTCCAGAGTATGACCTGAAGAGTTGTTGCACGCAAACAGCTCATTTGCTGCAGAGTACCATGGATAGATGTACATTTTGAAATTACAGGTCAATATGATCTCCTACAAAATGCAAGCAGTGCTACCGATTAGCTTTGGAAATGACAATGCAAATTTAAGTTCAGTACAGGCGTACCTTAAAGTTGAATGGAACCCATTATTCCGCTGTCTGGGGAATTCTCCACATCTGATAACGTTACAATATGCATCATTAGCAACGAGTGATATATTTTGCATTTAATTTTGAAGGAAGGTCTTCTTTTAATGGGTGAGTTTAAAGATATGTGCAGATGTGTGTTCCTTGAGTTGGATGAGTACGTGCAGATGAACATGTCTCAATTTGTCCTTGGTGAATCGATTGATTGAGTGAATTGTGCAATGAACTCTTATAGTGTCTGCAGTGGACGAGACTGTGTTGTCTTTCATCTTATGGATTCATGTACATCTGATACAATGTTGGAATAACAAAAATAATTTCACTGCACTGCATGGCTCTGTACCACTCTGACAGATGCAAATGTAATTTCAAGATTTTTTTTTTTTTTTTTTGCGTTGGGGAGATGTTAATTTAAATAACAGGTTTTGCCCTACCCAACATATATAGATAAACACTGTACGCTCAGTGCTTTTTCTGCGAAAAATTCACAAGCTTTCTTGGGTGGGACTCAAACCCACGACCTCCTGCTTACTAGTGCAGACGTTTTAACCACTCGTCCACCGAGCTTGCTGAGGTCGCCTGGCCGGTCTGAGTCAGGTGGAGCAGCGGGTACCGCAAACTATTTTCAAAATTCTAGGACATTTCGAACGTGAGATTTGAAAGGCAATATTTAACATTTTGTTAGTGCAAAGAATATAAGTCAGAGAACATCCAAGTTTGGCTTGATTGATTGTTTCCAGAGCCTTCAAAGCAGAACTTAAAAAACTTGGCCACAAGGTGTAATGTATTGAACAGATTACCATCTGCCAAGGGCAAGACAAGGCAAAGAGTGGGTAAGTGTCAGAAAAGGTCAGGAAGTATCGGGAAGTATCACTGAGGACACACACAAGTAGGGGAGAGCAGAACACCTGCTGTGAAACTGGGAATTTATCGATTAGGGATAACACTAACAGGGACTTGCTGTTGGGCAAACTCAATCAGAATTCATGGCAAACAAGATGAATAACTAGCGTAGGCCTTTTCACACTTCCTTCTGACTGTGCATTTCGAATGTAATTTGTCTTAAACCAACTCAAAATGAAACCTGTGACATTTTTCAATATCAGACATTTTGGTCAAGTTTGCAAGTAGATTGAGATGCATTTATGCTGGTAACCAGGATAATACTGTTTAGCATGGTAACTTGATTATCTCAGGATTAAAAATCAGGAAAAGAGCTCACTCCTGATTGTGATACTGGAGACATTGCACAGTAGTTGATCATTGTGATTGGAAAGGCGACCAGTAGATAATTAGAATTATTAGTTGTAGGTTCATGTATTAATTCAACACAATTGAACAAGTACAGGTGTGTCATAAAAGTACATGTGCTCTTGTTATGTGGAGACTTACTTTTTTGTAAAAATTTGCTGAAACTGCTAACACTTTATCTGATGAATTTGACACACCTCAAGTTCTTGTGGATGCTGATCAATTCTAAACCTTTGGAGTATGCTGCATAATTCTCTGATCCAATCTACTCAGTTACTTCACTGTTTTACAAAATGTCCACTGACCAGAAACAATTTACTCAAGGCACCTGAATATAGACCTGCTGACCTACAACAAACTGAACAAACACAGTGCGTTTCCTGGGATATTTGGAAGGATTTTCAGTTTTACAGACTTGGCACGTCCACTTTGCCCATTGCCACATGGTCTAGTCCCTACTCTGCCTTTGGGCCTTTGCTGTCTCTCACAGCTCCATGTACATGTACCTCAGATTTGTCACTAGAGAAAGAAGACTTTAAAGTTTGGTTAGTGGAAGAATCAGTAGAGGATTACAAAGTGTATGATGTTCAGCCGAAAAGTCTGTGGCTTGGCTCAACAGGATTGGTACAGTGTCAGTGAACTACTGAACCTTTTCGTGGTGTGTAATTGCTTCTCAAGTAGTGAATAATCTTTTAAGAATTTGTGAAATCACTGATGCAAGGGCTGTCCATCTTTGACATCCTCCGCTGGCGAGGAAAATTGCTCAGCTTGAGATAGTATTTCGTTGAGACGAGTGATGAGGTTATTATTAGATACACTGCTCAGAGGGGGCACTTGGTGGAGTCGGTGATAACAGCAAGCTCATGAAGGATTTCTTGCTGCGAGAAAGACTTAAGTGGATTGCGATAAGTGGTTAAAGTGTCATCTATATTTGCAACAAATCCTGTAAGAGGTTCGTGGTTGATGGAAGCTTGTTACCTGAAAGTCGTCTTGGTGTTGAGTGGACTTTCATCTATACTGTATCTTTCACAATTATTAGTTTGTATTTGTTTCTCAGTGACATATCTAGCCCCCCCCCACACCTGAACAAAGAATTTGTCAGCGTTGCTTTAGTTAAAGTGGTAGATTGACGGATTCATTTTTAGTTTTGAAATAATTCAGTATTGTAAACAGTTTAAACAAAAATTTGCTGCTGTTTGTTTTATTTCTCTTCATGAGTTTCACATTTTTTTAAAGAAGGGCCTGTTTTCTCAATGTCATTGTCCCATTTTATGATGTACGTGTACTGGTGCAATGTTTCCAAGAAATTTAATCTTCTCCTCAGCCTCTGCTACGTATGGTATGATCGTATATGGAATGTGTAAGCACACTACCTATAGCTGATGAGCCACTGGTCTCGGCATGCAATAACATCAGCTGTATGGCAATGAATTATGATCTGGGATGATGTAGGTACGTATCCTGAGGTGTATGCTGTCATTGACCAGTTGTTTTCCTGGAAATATAGTTTGATTTGTGGCCGCTGTGCCTCAGGCCAAAGATACCCTCAAGGCAAACTGAGCATCAATACCAAATCTATATGCTCAAAGGATGTGAACGTACGTGCACATACATGTGTAGTGGACCAGATGTTAAGGAACATGCAGACTTTTTTTCTGTTTCCGTTTGTTCTTTAGAAGTGATTTGTTGGTTTGTTGGCCTGACAGTTAGTTGGTTGAGTGAGCATGCTATTAAGAAGATATTTTAAAATTAATCATGAAAAGTAAATTGGTTGTACTCGTACATGTATGATTGGTCATGTTTAAATTCTGTGTACAAGTACATTCATGCACATAATGTTATGGAATATACATGTCGACAATGTGTGAAATAGTCTCCATGTACATGTACCTGTAGACGGTACGTGTGATGAATGACCATTCAGTATACTCCAGCCACAAAATAATGCAGCTGTCTTGGTAAATATTCAAAAGTGACAAGAGGTCTTACATGTACATATATGCAGCTTGTGAGCAAAGTATTAAAATGATTAAAAAACCTTGAGGAGCATAGACTTCAAATTTGCTCTGTTTGGTTTGACAGTCTTGACACTTCATGGTGATGGGTGCATACATGCACTGTCCAGGTCAAAGAATCTGTTAGCCAGTAAGATCCTGCCAGAGACTAGCATCCCCACTGTGATCACCTTGGGTGTCATTAACCTGCTTGTCCTTGCAAAGAGGTGGGGTGGTCGTTGAAAACGCCAGATGACATCCGATGCCGTGCAGCATTCAATCTGGAGTCCGAATCATCTCCGTTCAGAATGTGTTGCTCATTTCTTACTTACCTTGGCAATTCAGTGATCATGCACCTGATGGGTTGTCCAGATCATCCGTGTGCTTTTCTCTGAATTGGATACTTCATCCTGAAGGTATGACAGAAGGGTTTGATGTTTTACTCATCTAGTGCTAGAACTCACACTTTATAAAAGAAGCTGTGAAGACACTGTCATTGGCCATTCCTGCTGTTTGCTGTGGGTAAGTACATGTATATAGTGCCTATAGTGTACCGGCCTTGTGGTACACACGTATACATGTGTTAGAGTCAAGTTGAGTTTTGAAAGCTTAATTAGCACGAGGCAAGTAAATGGTGAAACATGAATAATAGTTGCCATGTGCTCTGTAGATACAGTTTTCATTACAATTCTATGCAATCACTAGATTTATTCAGCATTTAAAATGCTTATAGTAAACTAACATCAACTTTTGTACACGTTGAATGCCATCAAAGATTTCGTGCCACATTTGTCTGAAGTTTTGTAGTTTTGATGGCTGAATTTACCTTTTGAATATGGTTTGATAATAGAAACCCAGGCAGAAATCTGTCAATGACCGTTACAGGGGTCATTCACAATATGGTGTGCCTCCACGGTTCCCCAACAATTACATGTATTTTTCCTACCTTGACTTGCATGTTGACACAGGGAACTATGCAACCCTTACTGTAGGCCAACTCTTTACATTTTGGCAGACACTCATCAGTAATTGATGTGAGTTTGACAAATTTGATGGACAAATTTTTGAATGAATGACAGGTCGCCATCCTTTGTCAAAACAAGAAGGTGCACGGCAAGATTTTGATTGTGCAAGTATAGGCAATTATAAAATCACAATGTAATGGAGTAGCATGGTGTTGACTTTTTCCCACAAAGTGGCAGGTAAATAAATGATTTAATTGATTTAAGCCCTCTAGTGATGGTTTAGTGGTGCTGTGAATTATCCTATTTCTAGAGCCAGCTACATGTATTAGTAATATGTACATGTACGGTACAACATTAATGCTTCAGGGATTATTCTGGATAACAGATGATGGGTGCCATGCTGCTGCCATGGCTGGGGGCCTTATAAATGATTGTCCAGTGACATTGATTTATCTTTACATTGTACATATCCACGATGAGGAAGTTGCAGAATTTGACGTTGACACTCTTAATTCTATTGTGTTTTATACTGTATTTACAGTGTACCTGTGAGAATAAAACTGAAAATATTCCTATCAGATCATAGATGAATGGATTAACAGTCTGTCCCACTTTTGCTTCAAGACTGTAACATTGCTTTACAGTTCATAGATTTACATGTGAAGTGCTGCTTACACCATACACAGACGATGTGCCCTTTTTTTGTCTGACAGTGGTTGGAAGTTTTATGTCTTTGTACAATTTACATGTATGTGTGTACATTGTGCATCATGTAGGATGTTTCCATAGATGCACCAGTGCACAGCCATGCACTGTGTGATGAGATATACATGTATGTCTGTGGGTAGTTGCTCAGTATTGCATTTAGTGAATGTATGAAAAAGTTTTGAAACTCAAATTGCCTGGCCCTGGTAGTCAGATTAAACAGACATCTTTTTTTGTATCGGTACACCATACAGGTTACAGATACCCAACATCTGTATTTTGTAAAAGTAAATGAAGTTAGCCTTTAATCAAAAGATGAGTTTCCGTGGTAATAGCCTGAGGGGAGAAATCGCATACTCAAATTGGAAGGCTAAGCCAGTAAAATTATTCATTAAAAAGGGAAAGAGTAATCACTTTCAGCAATTTAATCTTTCCTGGAGCAAAACCAGGCAGAATTAAGGAAAATGAGAGTCATGTACATGTACATACATGACATGTACATATACAGATGTACATGTATTTTTTTCTGTGTACGTGTTATTATACATGTACATGTACGTATTCATGAGTTAGTTTTTGTTTCATTTTGTTTCTTGCATAGAATTTGCATACATGTCTGTTCAAAACTGCTTGAGATTTTGAGTTCTTTTTAAGTACCGGTAGCTTGTCAAATTGTTAATTGAGTTGTGCCTTGTTGTTTGGAAGATAATTGATTTTGTTGGAATGCTGAGCCAGTAGATGCTTACTGTACAATGTCAGCTGGCTACATTTTTATTTTCCAACACACAGTGTTTGGTACCAGCACACAAGCAAATCAAATGGTACCATGTGTAAGTGACCTTAACCATAACTGTTAAAACCTTCTGTTTCTAGTCAAATGTGAAACAAGGAAAACATGATTACATGTACATGTATGCAGATAGGCTGACTTACACCAGTACTTCAGGTGTAATTTTAAAAGGACCATACCCCAGTAATTCAGATTTACTTTTCAAAATGAAACTCAGAAAATCAGAACTACATGCTGTACCTACTCCATTTTCTGGTAATTAACAGCTAGAGTGTCTTTTAAGGATAGCTGTAATCAATGCTTTTGATTACAAACCTGTAAAATGCACCTTTGTGCCTCAGTAAACCTTATTTTCAACTTTGGTTTCACATTTCAAAGGGTATTTTAATGCCTTTTTGGTTTTTATGCTAATGAGTATTTCCATATTCATGAGTAAAACTGATGTCATCTCAGGAAGAAACCTCAATATTACATTGGTTCACACAAAAAAGTCCTGCATTTTTGTAGATTTCCGTAGACAAAGTGTTCTCTTCTTTGCTGATTCATTGTTGTTAATGTGCATAGCAATGAGAAACCATCAATCCCTCTCTCAAAAAAAGTTTTCAGTTAGTACATTCTGGGTTCACAATTTGAACAGAAATACCTATGCACAGAACCATGGCCATTTTCCAATACTCAACTTCAGCTCCGTCTCAGGCTTCAACTGTTTTTTAACTAGGTGATTTTGAAGCTGTAAGCACAGTAACTAGTCTAATACTGCCACAGAACATCAAATAAGATGCAAGAGATTCAGAAATTACAGTAATCCAGTTTAATTTAAACGCTTCAGGCCCACAATCAGGGATTGGTTTTGGGAACGAAGCCTGAGAAGGAGCCCAAGTCGAGTATTGGAAAAGGGCCCTACTCTTCCCTAGATGACTTCACAGCAACAGCACCCTCAGTTGTCCAGGAAAACATGGATAATTTTTATTTTAAAATGTGCACTTTTCAACGCTTTTAACCAAATAAGAGTGTGGAAGAGTTCTCGTACATTGAAGAAAAGTACAGTACAAAGATGCAGGAAAATGTTTCAAGGAAAACTTCATTACAGCCCCGGTACACTTCAACCAATGTGTAGATAAGCACAGAGAAGGTTGGGCTGTATATCCTCACAGGCACAATTGCTGAAGATGTTGACTTTAACCTTTTTCTCTGAATAGGTGTGTGACACATCACCATTATAATAACGTTGAGTTAATTTGTCTGTCCCTGGATGTCCCTGCTAAGTTATCAGCAACTGGGTAAAATTTGCGCCTGTAGCTCCAGATTCATCAGACTCAAGTACACAACTGCACTGTATTTGTGCCTTAGTAGCAATGCACTCTATG